>NC_069499.1:1215620791-1215763291 GCF_027579735.1 Bombina bombina
TAGAGCTGTGGTTTTCACTTGGGCCTTTTTTAAATGTGGCTTCTGTTGAACAGATTACAAGACGGAGTCTTGGTCTGCGTTTCATACTTTTTCAAATTTAACAAATTTGATACCTTGCTTCTTCGGAGGCTATTTTTGGGAGAAAGGGTTTTTTACAGGCAGTGGTAACTTCCGTTTAAGTACCTGCCTTGTCCCTCCCATCATCCGTGTACTTTAGCTTTGGTATTGGTATCCCATAAGTAATGGATGATCCGTGGACTGGATACACTTAACTAGAGAAAACATAATTTATGCTTACCTGATAAATTTATTTCTCTTGTAGTGTATCCAGTCCACGGCCCGCCCTGTCACTTTAAGGCAGGTAATTTTTCCATTAAACTACAGTCACCACTGCACCCTATGGTTTTCCTTTCTCTGCATGTTTTCGGTCGAATGACTGGTAATGGCAGTTAGGGGAGGAGCTATATAGCAGCTTTGCTGTGGGTGGACTCTTGCAACTTCCTGTTGGGAAGGAGAATATATCCCATAAGTAATGGATGATCCATGGACTGGATACACTACAAGAGAAATAAATTTATCAGGTAAGCATAAATTATGTTTTTTCCCATTCCTGAAACTGTCATTTAAGGAATTTGATCAATTTTGTTTTATATGTTGTTTTTTCTATTACATATTGCAAGATGTCTCCGTTTGTCCCTGAGTCAGAAGCCACTTCTGGAAAAATGCTTAACTGAGTTTCAGTTCTACCAAAGCTAAGTTCATTTATTTTAAATGTTATAAATGTTTATCTTTAGCTATGGTTTGTAGTAAGTTATTATGATATACTTTTACATGCAGATTCCATTAGTATTTATGCTTTATACATTTCCATTCTTAAGTGCAAGAAATGTTTAGAAGATTTATAAAGAAATATTTTTTCTGATTATGGCTATGTCTGACTTCGTGCCTTCTAATACGATTTTTAGGTCTTTTTCACTTCTTTTTTAATTATTGAAGTTTCAAATGACCAATAACATACTGATTTATCCTTCTCTGATGATGTTTTTTTCTCTTTCAGAAATTCTCTTCATCAGATATTGACACTAACAAATCTACTTTTTTATATAATTTTTTTATTATTAAAGTACATTTGTTCTTTGTTGAAGAGGTGTTGATTATTTTGGATATTAAGGTAACTAGTTCTTTAAGACTAGCTGACACTTTTTCTGCCTTTTTATTTCTTCTGTGATTTCAGAGGTTTTCTTTCCAATTCCCCATACTAGGGAATGGAATAGGCTGAGAATTTTCTTTTATTTTTAAACTATATTCTTTGTCAGCAGTTAAATTCAATTTGGAGGGTTCTCCAATTTATTGGAGCTATCTCTACTCCTACTAATTATGCTATTGTTTTTATAGCAAAATAGTATTTATTTTCCTTTATATAGTTGTATCTTATTTTTGAAAAAAATATTTAAGTTTCAGGTACTTTTCTTGGTCCTGTGATATTGCAATTGCTTCATTTTTTTCTGTTTACTTTAAAATCAAGTATCAGATCATGATTTATTTTAGCATTGTTAAGGGACAACATTTACTAGACTAGGTGCCGTTGCATTTGTCTTGTTGTTTTGCATTTTGCAAGTCCTCTGTTTTGACTGGTCCTTTAAACTGGACCATCATGCTAATGATTTCATTTGTGTCTTCATTTTATTGAATATATTCGCAAATGAGGGTTAATCTATGTCTTTAGCTATTTTAGCTAGAAGAATTCTGTGATTTTTAAAAAAGAAAAAAAAAAAAAGAAAATCCATATTTCTTTTGTTCTAAGATAATCAATTATAATTGGATTCAATTCTTAACTGTTACTATGGGCTTCAAGATTGAGTTCTAAGACTAAAACTTTAAGCTTATACTAGTTTGGTTGTTCTTCTTAAGGAACGAATCCTGAGTTCTTTCCCAAGTAACATGTTTTTAATTGGGGTTCGAAATTAGCTCCCTAATGTTGCGATGCACGTGCCGTATTCCAGCTTGGCTGGTAAGGGGCAGGTTAAGACTTCTTTGAAATTTATTTGGTTCTATTTTGTCCAAATTTCTTTGATTTTATTCCAGTAAGGCTAACACTTTCTTTCAGTGTGTTTCTGTCCTATATATTTTGGATACTGTTGAGGCATGGCTGGGTACCCATGGGGTTCAAGCGCTGCTCAGACCTGGAATCTTCTGGGGTTTTTATTCCAGTTCCTTTTCTAGGAACTGGGTTTTGGAGTTTTATTCAAACTATTTTGCCTTTTTGTGGTCATTGATAGCATTATTTGTTTTCTTTAGATACAATAAATGCGTATTCTTCATTTTTCTGTTTTCATTCAGATTATTTCCTGAGGATGCGGATTCTCATATGTTTCACTTGCTCTTCAGGACATAGTTAGAGGATCTTTTTTCAAAAGCTCTTGATTCCTCACGCAAGGGTCACCTTTTTTTAGGTTTCCAGATGGTTTATGTCACTATCTTTGTCTCTATCAGACAAGGGACAATTTGTATTGGGTTCCGTCTGTCGGTACCTTTAGTCTCTATTATTTCCTTCAGTTGCTATATATGCATAGAAGTTTTAACAGCATTGGATTCAATTCCCTTTGCTCATTTTCAATGGAAAGATCCTTTCCAGCTTTTTATGAGTGTTGTTTCTTCAAGAACATGGTTGGAGGATCAATTAACCAAAAAGTTTGTTGATTCCTCAGACAAGAGTAACCTTTTTTAGATTTCCGGATAGATTCAGTGTCCATGACTCTGTCTCTGTTGGACAGGAGACATCTGAAATTGGTTTCAGCTTATCGAAACCTTCAGTCTCAATCATTCCCTTCGGTAGCCTTATGCATGGAAATTCTAGGTTCTTATGACTGCTGCATTGGACGTGTTCCCCTTTGCTCATTTTCACATGCGACCTCTTCAGCTCTGTATGCTGAACCAGTGGTGCCGGGATTATACAAAGATATCTCATTTAATATCTTTAAAACTGATTGTTCGACACCCTCTGACGTGGTACAGACCACCATCGTTTAGTTCAGGGGGCTTCTTTTTTTCTTCCAACCTGGACTGTGATCTCAACAGATGCAAGTCTGACAGGTTGGGGAGCTGTATGGGGGTTTCTGACAGCACAAGGGGTTTGGGAAATCTCAGGAGGTGAGATTACCAATCAATATTTTGGAACTCCGTGCAATTTTCAGAAGCTCTTCAGTCATGGCCTCTTCTAAAGAGAGAATTGTTCATTTGTTTTCAGACAGACAATGTCACAACTGTGGCATATATCAATCATCAAGGAGGGACTCACAGTCCTCTGGCTATGAAAGAAGTATCTCGAATACTGGTATGGGCGGAATCCAGCTCCTGTCTAATCTCTGCGGTTCATATCCCAGGTATTGACAATTGGAAAGCGGATTATCTCAGTCGCCAAACGTTACATCCGGGCGAGTGGTCTCTTCACCCAGAGGTGTTTCTTCAGATTGTTCAAATGTGGGGACTTCCAGTAATAGATCTGATGGCTTCTCATCTAAACAAGAAACTTCCCAGGTATCTGTCCAGATCCAGGGATCCTCAGGCGGAAGCAGTGGATGCATTGTCACTTCCTTGGAAGTATCATCCTGCCTATATCTTTCCGCCTCTAGTTCTTCTTCCAAGAGTAATCTCCAAGATTCTGAAGGAATGCTCGTTTTTTCTGCTGGTGGCTCCAGCATGGTCTCACAGGTTTTGGTATACGGATCTTGTCCGCATGGCTTCTTGCCAACCATGGACTCTTCCGTTAAGACCAGACCTTCTGTCACAAGGTCCTTTTTTACCATCAGGATCTCAAATCCTTAAATTTAAAGGTATGGAGATTGAACGCTTGATTCTTAGTCAAAGAGGTTTCTCTGACTCTGTGATTAATACTATGTTACAGGCTCGTAGATCTGTATCTAGGAAGATATATTATCGAGTCTGGACACATTTCTTGGTGTCTTTCTCATCATTTTTCCTGGCATTCTTTTAGAATTCCAAGAATTTTTCAGTTTCTTCAGGATGGTTTGGATAAAGGTTTGTCTGCAAGTTCCTTGAAAGGACAAATCTCTGCTCTTTCTGTTCTTTTTCACAGAAGGATTGCTATTCTTCCTGGTATTCATTGTTTTGTACAAGCTTTGGTTCGTATAAAACCTGTTATTAAGTCAATTTCTCCTCCTTGGAGTTTGAATTTGGTTCTGGGGGCTCTTCAAGCTCTTCCGTTTGAACCTATGCATTCACTGGACATTAAATTACTTTCTTGGAAAGTTTTGTTTTCTTTTGGCCATCTCTGCTAGAAGAGTTTCTGAATTATCTGCTCTTTCTTGTGAATCTCCTTTTCTGATTTTCCATCAGGATAAGGCGGTGTTGCGAACTTCTTTTAAATTTTTACCTAAGGTTGTGAATTCTAACAACATTAGTAGAGAAATTGTGGTTCCTTCATTATGTCCTAATCCTAAGAATTCTAAGGAGAGATCATTGCATTCTTTGGATGTAGTTAGAGCTTTGAAATATTATGTTGAAGCTACTAAGAATTTCCGAAAGACTTCTAGTCTATTTGTTATCTTTTCCGGTTCTAGGAAAGGTCAGAAGGCCTCTTCCATTTCTTTGGCATCTTGGTTGAAATCTTTAATTCATCACGCTTATGTCGAGTCGGGTAAATCTCCGCCTCAAAGGATTACAGCTCATTCTACTAGGTCAGTTTCTACTTCCTGGGCGTTTAGGAATGAAGCTTCGATTGATCAGATTTGCAAAGCAGCAACTTGGTCTTCTTTGCATACTTTTACTAAATTCTACCATTTTGATGTGTATTCTTCTTCTGAAGCAGTTTTTGGTAGAAAAATACTTCAGGCAGCTGTTTCAGTTTGATTCTTCTGCTTATAATTTCAGTTTTCTTCATTATAAGATTTAAACTTTATTTTGGGTGTGGATTATTTTTCAGCGGAATTGGCTGTCTTTATTTTATCCCTCCCTCTCTAGTGACTCTTGCGTGGAAGATCCACATCTTGGGTAGTCATTATCCCATACGTCACTAGCTCATGGACTCTTGCTAATTACATGAAAGAAAACATAATGTATGTAAGAACTTACCTGATAAATTCATTTCTTTCATATTAGCAAGAGTCCATGAGGCCCACCCTTTTTTGTGGTGGTTATGATTTTTTTGTATAAAGCACAATTATTCAAATTCCTTGTTTTTTTATGCTTTCACACTTTTTTCTTATCACCCCACTTCTTGGCTATTCATTAAACTGATTTGTGGGTGTGGTGAGGGGTGTATTTATAGGCATTTTGAGGTTTGGGAAACTTTGCCCCTCCTGGTAGGAATGTATATCCCATACGTCATTAGCTCATGGAGTCTTGCTAATATGAAAGAAATGAATTTATCAGGTAAGTTCTTACATAAATTATGTTTTTGCCCCCTTTTCATGTAATGTAGCTCTGACAATTAAGCAGTTTCTAATGCTCAGAACTAAAAATACACAATGCTGTTTTATCAAGGCTAAATCTGCCACATACATTATCTGTCCCTAATTAGCTTCATCAAGTAACAGCAAAACAATTCACTTTATACTAACTGTATGACAGTAACTAGCCTTGTTGTCTGAGAATTAAAGCCCAGATTGGTTTCTACTAATAAGGCAAATGGTGGTTGGAATTTGGCTATTGAAAATAATTACAGTAAAAAGGATGTTAATTTATTTTAAAAAAATGTAAGACTTGGTGATATCTGATGATATCTGATGATATCTGTTATTCTATATCAACACAACAGAAATGTCTTGTAATTACAAGGTGTTTACTGTCCCTTTAAATTACACAAAAGGGTGCAAAATAAATAGTATATTGCAACTGATTACACCACTTCATATCACTCTTTAAGTTATGTCATGGAATTATCAGAATGGAAGATCAAGCCACTGGGTATTTTGTTTGGGGGATAACTTACACATTTTCATGTCATGTATAATGCTGTACCTTTTGTCTTTTCCACTTTTTTTTCTTTTCATTTTTAAAATGTGTTACTTACAATATACCATTTGTTATCTTCAAAATACAGCTCAACTTTAATTTACTGTTCCTTTAACCAAGTAATCAGTCCTCAGTTTTTGAGAAGAGAACAAGCTGTAATGTGAGGAATTAACTTTTCTACAATTTGAAAACTTAAAGGGACATAAAAGCGCAAAAAGAAAATGGTCTAATGTGTTAGTGCATTGATTCTCTAAAGATTGCTTTAAAGGCCAGATTACGAGTGGAGCGCAAACGTTTGCTCCTGAGTGATAAGGGGTATATCGCAAGTGTTTGCACTCATCGGCCTTACCGCTCGTATTACAAGTTGAAAGTAAACGCAATCGTGTGAGCGCAATCGCAATTTACCCTGGAATTTATTACCACGACTTCAGAGCTCTGGTTAATGGTTTCGCAAAACAGAAAAGTTGCACAAAACACATCAAAATACATAACAAAGTACAGTTACACCAATAATATTATCTAATAAAAAAATTATTTAAAAAAAAATATTGCTCAAAAAAGTTATAAAGGCTCAAAAATATGAGGTCTCAGGTGTTAGAAAAAAATGCAGCCAAAGGGCTTTAACATAGAGATACATACTTATACATGATGGATATGTATATGTATGTGTGTATATATATATATATATATATATATATATATATATACACACAGTTGTATGCAAAAGTTTAGGCACCCCTTACAATTTCCATGATTTTCATTTATAAATAATTGGGTGTTTCGATCAGCAATTTTTTTTTGGATCTATCAAATAACTGAAGGACACAGTAATATTTCAGTAGTGAAATTAGGTTTATTGGATTAACAGAACATTTGCAATATGCATCCAAACGAAATTAGACAGGTGCATAAATTTGGGCACCCTTGTCATTTTGTTGATTTGAATACCTGTAACTATCTAGCACTGATTAATTGGATCACACAATTAGTTTGTGGAGCCCATTAAGCCTTGGAATTCATAGACAGGTGCATCCAATCATGAGAAAAGGTATTTAAGGTGGTCAATTGCAAGTTGTTGTTCTCTTTGACTATTCTCTGAAGAGTGGCAACATGAGGGCCTCAAAACAACTCTCAAATGACCTGAAAACAAAGATTGTTCAACATTATGGTTTAGGGGAAGGCTACAAAAAGCTATTGCAGAGATTTAAGCCATCAGTGTCCACTGTGAGAAACATAGTGAGGAAATGGAAGACCACAGGCACAGTTCTTGTTAAGGCCAGAAGTGGCAGGCCAAGTAAAATATCGGAGAGGCATAGGCAAAGGATGGTGAGAACGGTCAAAAACAGTCCACAGACCACCTCCAAAGACCTACATCTTATTGCTGCAGACGGTGTTACTGTGCATTGTTTAACAATTCAGCGCACTTTGCACAAGGAGAAGCTGTATGGGAGAGTGATGCGGAAGAAGCCTTTTCTGCACACATGCCCAAACAGAGTCGCTTGAGGTATGCAAACGCACATTTGGAAAACACAGCTTCATTTTGGAAGAAGGTGCTGTGGACTGATGAAACAAAGATTGAGCTATTTGGTCATAACAAGGGGCATTATTCATGATGGCAAAACACAGCATTCCAAGACAAACACTTGCTACCCACAGTAAAATTTGGTGAATGTTCCATCATACTGTGGGGCTCTGTGGCCAGTGCCAGTACTGGGAATCTTGTTAAAGTTGAGGGTTGCATGGATTCCACTCAATATCAGCAGATACTTGCTTGAGAATAATGTTGAGGAATCAGTCACAAAGTTGAAGTTACGCTGGGGCTGGATATTTCAACAAGACAACGACCCAAAACACTGCTCAAAATCTACTCTGGCATTTATGCAGAGGAACAAGTACAATGTTCTGGAATGGCCATCCCAGTCCCCAGACCTGAATATCATTGAAAATCTGTGGGGTGATTTGAAGTGGGCTGTCCATGCTCGGCAACCATCAAACCTAACTGAACTGGAGATGTTTTGCAAGGAGGAATCATCCAAAATACCTTCATCTAGCATCCAGATCATAACAGGCTATAGAAAGCGTCTAGAAGCTGTCATTTCTGCTAAAGGAGGCTCTACTTAATATTGAGGCAATATGTCTGTTGGGGTGCCCAAATTTATGCACCTGTTTAATTTCGTTTTGATGTATATTGCACTTTTTTTTATTTAATCCAATAAACCTCATTTCACTACTGAAATATTACTGTGTCTTTCAGTTAGTTGATAGATCAAAATGAAATTGCTGATCCAAACACCCAATTATTTCTAAATGAAAATTATGGAAATGTTCAGGGGTACCTAAACTTTTGCATATGATTGTATGTATGTATGTATATATATATATATATGTATATATATATATATATATATATATATATATATATATATATATATATATATATATATATATATATATATATGGATGGGTGAATACGTGAACGCGCACATGGTATTCTAACTTCGGACTTTTGCGCTAGTCATGTTACTGTTCGAGCAACAACAGTTTACTTTCAACTCATAATACAAGCTCAACCCAAAAACGTAAACATCCTAATTCTAGCACAATTAATGCTCAGGCGGGAACGTTAATTTGCACTCCACTCGTAATCTAGCTCTAAATGCTTATCCCATTTAAACACATAGTGGAATATGTGTATAGTCACTAATCAGCAGATAGCTCCCAGTAGTGCATTGATGCTCCTGAGCCTACCTAGGTATGTTTTTCAGCAAAGAATACCAAAAGAATAAAGGAAATTTAATAATAGAAGTAAATTGAAAAGTCTCTTTAAAATGCATCTGTCTGAATCCTGAAAGTATCATTTTGATTTGTATGTTCCTTTAAGTAGATCATATTATGTTTGCTAATTCCAACTGAGGGTTCCTCCAGAGTTCTTCCTTTGTACATGATATTGTTTAAGAAGATATTAAATACTAAATAAATGCTAGATAAAATCATGTATTCCTGAGAACAATATACAGATGTTTTTTTTAATGATATCAGTTGTTTAAATATTGAGTAAATAAGTATAAAGTTTTCATGTCCATAAAGGAATGGGCGCCACCATGTTGTAATTTAGTTTCTTTCATGTAATTAGCAAGAGTCCATGAGCTAGTGACGTATGGGATATACATTCCTACCAGGAGGGGCAAAGTTTCCCAAACCTCAAAATGCCTATAAATACACCCCTCACCACACCCACAAATCAGTTTTATAAACTTTGCCTCCTATGGAGGTGGTGAAGTAAGTTTGTGCTAGATTCTACGTTGATATGCGCTCCGCAGCAGGTTAGAGCCCGGTTTTCCTCTCAGCGTGCAGTGAATATCAGAGGGATGTGAGGAGAGTATTGCCTGTTTGAATTCAATGATCTCCTTCTACGGGGTCTATTTCATAGGTTCTCTGTTATCGGTCGTAGAGATTCATCTCTTACCTCCCTTTTCAGATCGACGATATACTCTTATATACCATTACCTCTACTGATTCTCGTTTCAGTAGTGGTTTGGCTTTCTACTACATGTAGATGAGTGTCCTGGGGTAAGTAAGTCTTGTTTTCTGTGACACTTTAAGCTATGGTTGGGCACTTTTGTATAAAGTTATAAATATATGTATTCAAACATTTATTTGCCTTAACTCAGGATGTTCAACGTTCCTTATTTCAGACAGTCAGTTTCATATTTGGGATAATGCATTTCAATAAATCAATTTTTTTCTTACCTTAAAATTTGACTTTTTTCCTGTGGGCTGTTAGGCTCGCGGGGGCTGAAAATGCTTCATTTTATTGCGTCATTCTTGGCGCTGACTTTTTTGGCGCAAAAAGCTTTTTCTGTTTCCGGCGTCATACGTGTCGCCGGAAGTTGCGTCATTTTTGACGTTTTTTTGCGGCAAAAAAGTGTCGGCGTTCCGGATGTGGCGTCATTTTTGGCGCCAAATGATGTGGGCGTCTTTTTGGGCGCTAAAAAAATATGGGCGTCACCTTTATCTCCACATTATTTAAGTCTCATTATTTTTTGCTTCTGGTTGCTAGAAGCTTGTTCACTGGCATTTTTCCCATTCCTGAAACTGTCATTTAAGGAATTTGATCAATTTTGCTTTATATGTTGTTTTTTCTATTACATATTGCAAGATGTCCCAGATTGACACTGAGTTAGAAGATACTGGAAAAACGCTGCCTGGTGCTGGATCTACCAAAGTTAAGTGTATCTGTTGTAAACTTATGGTATCTGTTCCTCCAGCTGTTGTTTGTAATGAATGTCATGACAAACTTGTTAATGCAGATGATATTTCCTTTAGTAATGTTACATTACCTGTTGTGGTTCCATCAACATCTAATACTCAGAGTGTTCCTGTTAACATAAGAGATTTTGTTTCTAAATCTATTAAGAAGGCTATGTCTGTTATTCCCCCTTCTAGTAAACGCAAAAGGTCTTTTAAAACTTCTCATTTTTCAGATGAATTTTTAAATGAACATCATCATTCTGATTCTGATAGTGGTTCCTCTGGTTCAGAGGATTCTGTCTCAGAGGTTGATGCTGATAAATCTTCATATTTATTCAAAATGGAATTTATTCGTTCTTTACTTAAAGAGGTTTTAATTGCTTTAGAAATAGAGGATTCTGGTCCTCTTGATACTAAATCTAAACGTTTAAATAAGGTTTCTTTCATGTAATTAGCAAGAGTCCATGAGCTAGTGACGTATGGGATATACATTCCTACCAGGAGGGGCAAAGTTTCCCAAACCTTAAAATGCCTATAAATACACCCCTCACCACACCCACAATTCAGTTTTACAAACTTTGCCTCCGATGGAGGTGGTGAAGTAAGTTTGTGCTAGATTCTACGTTGATATGCGCTCCGCAGCAAGTTGGAGCCCGGTTTTCCTCTCAGCGTGCAGTGAATGTCAGAGGGATGTGAGGAGAGTATTGCCTATTTGAATACAGTGATCTCCTTCTACGGGGTCTATTTCATAGGTTCTCTGTTATCGGTCGTAGAGATTCATCTCTTACCTCCCTTTTCAGATCGACGATATACTCTTATATATACCATTACCTCTGCTGATTCTCGTTTCAGTACTGGTTTGGCTTTCTACAAACATGTAGATGAGTGTCCTGGGGTAAGTAAATCTTATTTTCTGTGACACTCTAAGCTATGGTTGGGCACTTTGTTTATAAAGTTCTAAATATATGTATTCAAACATTTATTTGCCTTGACTCAGAATGTTCAACTTTCCTTATTTTTCAGACAATCAGTTTCATATTTGGGATAATGCATTTGAATTAATCATTTTTTCTTACCTTTCAAAAATTTGACTCTTTTTTCCCTGTGGGCTGTTAGGCTCGCGGGGGCTGAAAATGCTTCATTTTATTGCGTCATTCTTGGCGCGGATTTTTTTGGCGCAAAAATTATTTTCCGTTTCCGGCGTCATACGTGTCGCCGGAAGTTGCGTCATTTTTTTGACGTTATTTTGCGCCAAAAATGTCGGCGTTCCGGATGTGGCGTCATTTTTGGCGCCAAAAGCATTTAGGCGCCAAATAATGTGGGCGTCTTGTTTGGCGCTAAAAAAAAAAAAAAAAAAAAAGAAAATATGGGCGTCGCTTTTGTCTCCACATTATTTAAGTCTCATTATTTATTGCTTCTGGTTGCTAGAAGCTTGTTCACTGGCATTTTTTTCCCATTCCTGAAACTGTCATTTAAGGATTTTGTTCAATTTTGCTTTATATGTTGTTTTTTCTATTACATATTGCAAGATGTTCCACGTTGCAACTGAGTCAGAAGATACTTTAGGAAAATCACTGCCGGGGCTGGAGCTACCAAGCTAAGTGTATCTGCTATAAATTTTTGGTATCTGTTTCTCCAGCTGTTGTTTGTATTGCATGTCATGACAAACTTATTAATGCAGATAAAATTTCCTTTAGTACTGTTATATTACCTGTTGCTGTTCCGTCAACATCTAAATTTCAGAGTGTTCCTGATAAACATAAGAGATTTTATTTTTTAAATCCATTTAGAAGGCTATGTCTGTTATTTCTCCTTCTAGTTTACATAAAAGTCCTTTAAAACTTCTCTTTTTTTCAGATGAATTTTTAAATGAACATCATCATTCTGATACTGATAATGGTTCTTCTGGTTCAGAGGTTTCTGTCTCAGAGGTTGATGCTGATAAATCTTTGTATTTGTTCAAGATGGAATTTATTCGTTCTTTATTTTAAAGAAGTATTAATTGCTTTAGATATAGAGGATTCTGGTCCTCTTGATACTGAATCCAAACGTTTAAATAGGGTTTTTAAATCTCCTGTAGTTATTCCAGAAGTGTTTAATCTCCCTGATGTTTTTTCTGAAGTAATTTCCAGGGAATGGAATAATTTGGGTAATTCTTTTACTCCTTCTAAACGTTTAAGCAATTATATCCTGTGCCATCTGACAGATTAGAGTTTTTTGGGACAAAATCCCTAAGGTTTGGGGCTGTCTCTATTCCTGCTAAAATGTACTACTATTTCTACGGCAGATAGTACTAAATTTAAGGATCCTTTAGATAAGAAAATTGAATCCTTTCTAAGAAAAGTTTACTTATGTTCAGGTAATCTTCTTAGACCTGCTATATTTTTACCGGATGTTGCTGCAGCTTCAACTTTTTGGTTAGAAGTTTTAGCACAACAAGTAACAGATCATAATTTTATAGCATTATTATTATTCTATAACATGCTAATAATTTTATTGGTGATACCATCTTTTGATATCATTAGTAGTGTTGATGTCAGGTATATGTCTCTAGCTATTTTAGCTAGAAAAGCTTTATGGATTAAACTTGGAATGCTGATATGTCTTCTAAGTCAACTTTGTTTTCCCTTTCTGTCCAGGGTAATAATCATTTTTTCGTTCTTTTTTTCATAATAAGGAACAAAAGCCTGATCCTTCATCCTCAGGAGCGGTATCAGTTTGGAAACTTTTTCCAGTTTGGAATATATCCAAGCCTTATAGAAACCTATAGTCAGCTCCTAAGTACCCATGAAGGTGCGGCCCTTTTTTCCAGTTCAGCTGGTATGGGGCAGATTACGTTTTCTTCAAAGGAATTTGGATCAATTCCGTTCTCAATCTCTGGTTTCAGAACATTGTTTCAGAAAGGTACAGAATTGGCTTCAAGTTAAGGCCTCCTGCTAAGAGATTTTTTTCTTTCCCGTGTCCCAGTTAACACAGCAAGGCTCAGCATTTCTGAAATGTGTTTCAGATCTAGAGTTGGCTGGAGTAATTATGCCAGTTCCAGTTCTGGAACAGGGACTAGGGTTTTATTTTATCTCTTCATTGTACCAAAGAAGGTCAATTCCTTCAGACCAGTTCCGGATCTATCAATATTGAATCGTTATGTAAGGATACCAACATTCAAGATGGTTACTGTAGGACTATTCTGCCTTTTGTTTAGTAAGGGCATTATATGTCTACAATAGATTTACAGGATGTGTATCTGCATATTCCGATTCATCCAGATCATTTTTAGTGTCTGAGATTCTCTTTTTAGACAAGCATTACCAGTTTTGTGGCTCTACCGTTTGGCCTAGCCTCAGTTCCAAGAATTTTTTTCAAAGATTCTCGGTGCCCTTTCTGTATTCAGAGAACGGGGTTTTGGTATTTCCTTATTTGGACGATTATCTTGGTATTTGCTCAGTCTTCTCATTCGAAGAATCTCATGCGAATCGATTTGTGTTGTTTCTTCAAGATCATGGTTGGAGGATCAATTTACCAAAAAGTTCATTGATTCCTCAGTCAAGGGTAACCTTTCTGGGTTTCCAGATAGATTCAGTGTCCATGACTCTGTCTTTAACAGACAAAAGACGTCTAAAATTGATTTCAGCTTGTCGAAACCTTCAGTCACAATCATTCCCTTCGGTATCCTTATGCATGGAAATTCTAGGTCTTATGACTGCTGCATCGGACGCGATCCCCTTTTCTCGTTTTCACATGCGACCTCTTCAGCTCTGTATGCTGAATCAATGGTGCAAGGATTACACAAAGATATCTCAATTTATATCTTTAAAAACCGATTGTTCGACACTCTCTAACGTGGTGGACAGATCACCATTGTTTAATTTAGGGGGCTTCTTTTTGTGCTTCCGACCTGGACTGTAATTTCAACAGATACAAGTCTCACAGGTTGGGGAGCTGTGTGGGGATCTCTGACGGCACAAGGAGTTTGGGAATCTCAGGAGGTGAGATTACCGATCAATATTTTGGAACTCCGTGCAATTTTCAGAGCTCTTCAGTTTTGGCCTCTTCTGTAGAGAGAATCGTTCATTTGTTTTCAGACAGACAATGTCACAACTGTGGCATACATCAATCATCAAGGAGGGACTCACAGTCCTCTGGCTATGAAAGAAGTATCTCGAATTTTTTTGGTTTGGGCGGAATCCAGCTCCTGTCTAATCTCTGCGGTTTATATCCCAGGTGTAGACAATTGGGAAGCGGATTATCTCAGCCGCCAAATGTTCCATCCGGGCGAATGGTCTCTTCACCCAGAGGTATTTCTTCAGATTGTTCAAATGTGGGAACTTCCAGAAATAGATCTGATGGCGTCTCATCTAAACAAGAAACTTCCCAGATATCTGTCCAGATCCCGGGATCCTCAGGCGGAGGCAGTGGATGCATTTTCACTTCCTTGGAAGTATCATCCTGCCTATATTTTTCCGCCTCTAGTTCTTCTTCCAAGAGTAATCTCCAAGATACTGAAGGAATGCTCGTTTGTTCTGCTGGTAGCTCCGGCATGGCCTCAGAGGTTTGGTATGCGGATCTTGTCCGGATGGCCTCTTGCCAACCATGGACTCTTCCGTTAGACCAGACTTTCTGTCGCAAGGTCCTTTTTTCCATCAGGATCTGAAATCCTTAAATTTATAGGTATGGAGATTGAACGCTTGATTCTTGGTCAAAGAGATTTCTCTGACTCTGTGATTAATACTATGTTACAGGCTCGTAAATCTGTATCTAGAGAGATATATTATAGAGTCTGGAAGACTTATATTTTTTGGTGTCTTTCTCATCATTTTTCTTGGCATTCTTTTAGAATGCCGAGAATTTTTTTCAGTTTCTTCAGGATGGTTTAGATAAGGGTTTGTCTGCAAGTTCCTTGAAAGGACAAATCTCTGCTCTTTCTGTTCTTTTTCACAGAAAGATTGCTATTCTTCCTGATATTCATTGTTTTGTACAAGCTTTGGTTCGTATAAAACCTGTCATTAAGTCAATTTCTCCTCCTTGGAGTTTGATTTTGGTTCTGGGAGCTCTTCAAGCTCCTCCCTTTGAACCTATGCATTCATTGGTCATTAAATTACTTTCTTGGGAAGTTTTGTTCCTTTTGGCCATCTCTTCTGCCAGAAGAGTTTCTGAATTATCTGCTCTTTTCTTGTGAGTCTCCTTTTCTGATTTTTCATCAGGATAAGGCGGTGTTGCGAACTTCTTTTGAATTTTTACCTAAAGTTGTGATTTCCAACAACATTAGTAGAGAAATTGTGGTTCCTTCATTATGTCCTAATCTTAAGAATTCTAAGGAGAAAGCATTGCATTCTTTGCATGTTGTTAGAGCTTTGAAATATTATGTTGAAGCTACTAAGTCTTTCCGAAAGACTTCTAGTCTATTTGTTATCTTTTCCGGTTCTAGAAAAGGCCAGAAAGCTTCTGCCATTTCTTTGGCATCTTGGTTGAAATCTTTAATTCATCTTGCCTATGTTGAGTCGGGTAAAACTCCGCCTCAGAGGATTACAGCTCATTCTACCAGGTCAGTTTCTACTTCCTGGGCGTTTAGGAATGAAGCTTCGGTTGATCAGATTTGCAAAGCAGCAACTTGGTCCTCTTTGCATACTTTTTCAATTCTACCTTTTTGATGTATTTTCTTCTTCTGAAGCAATTTTTGGTAGAAAAGTACTTCAGGCAGCGGTTTCAGTCTGAATCTTCTGCTTATGTTTCTTATTAAACTTTATTTTGGGTGTGGATTATTTTCAACAGGAATTGGCTGTCTTTATTTTATCCCTCCCTCTCTAGTGACTCTTGTGTGGAAAGATCCACATATTGGGTAATCATTATCCCATACGTCACTAGCTCATGGACTCTTGCTAATTACATGAAAGAAAACATAATTTATGTAAGAACTTACCTGATAAATTCATTTCTTTCATATTAGCAAGAGTCCATGAGGCCCACCCTTTTTGTGGTGGTTATGATTTTTTTGTATAAAGCACAATTATTCCAATTCCTTATTTTATATGCTTTCGCACTTTTTTATCACCCCACTTCTTGGCTATTCGTTAACTGAATTGTGGGTTTGGTGAGGGGTGTATTTATAGGCATTTTAAGGTTTGGGAAACTTTGCCCCTCCTGGTAGGAATGTATATCCCATACGTCACTAGCTCATGGACTCTTGCAAATATGAAAGAAATTAATTTATCAGGTAAGTTCTTACATAAATTATGTTTTTTAAATCTCCTGTAGTTATTCCAGAAGTTTTTCCTGTCCCTGATGCTATTTCTGAAGTAATCTCCAGGGAATGGAATAATTTGGGTAATTCATTTACTCCTTCTAAACGTTTTAAGCAATTATATCCTGTGCCATCTGACAGATAAGAATTTTGGGACAAAATCCCCAAGGTTGATGGGGCTGTCTCTACTCTTGCTAAACGTACTACTATTCCTACGGCAGATAGTACTTCCTTTAAGGATCCTTTAGATAGGAAGATTGAATCCTTTCTAAGAAAAGCTTACTTATGTTCAGGTAATCTTCTTAGACCTGCTATATCTTTAGCGGATGTTGCTGCAGCTTCAACTTTTTGGTTAGAAGCTTTAGCGCAACAAGTAACAGATCATAACTCTCATAGCATTGTTAATCTTCTTCAACATGCTAATAACTTTATTTGTGATGCCATCTTTGATATCATTAGAGTTGATGTCAGGTATATGTCTCTAGCTATTTTAGCTAGAAGAGCTTTATGGCTTAAAACTTGGAATGCTGATATGTCTTCTAAGTCAACTTTGCTTTCCCTTTCTTTCCAGGGTAATAAATTATTTGGTTCTCAGTTGGATTCTATTATCTCAACTGTTACTGGAGGGAAAGGAACTTTTTTACCACAGGATAAAAAATCTAAAGGTAAATTTAGGTCTAATAATCGTTTTCGTTCCTTTCGTCACAATAAGGAACAAAAGCCTGATCCTTCGCCCTCAGGAGCGGTATCAGTTTGGAAACCATCTCCAGTCTGGAATAAGTCCAAGCCTTTTAGAAAACCAAAACCAGCTCCCAAGTCCACATGAAGGTGCGGCCCTCATTCCAGCTCAGCTGGTAGGGGGCAGATTACATTTTTTCAAACAAATTTGGATCAATTCAATTCACAATCTTTGGATTCAAAACATTGTTTCAGAAGGGTACAGAATTGGCTTCAAGATAAGGCCTCCTGCAAAGAGATTTTTTCTTTCCCGTGTCCCAGTAAATCCAGCAAAGGCTCAAGCATTTCTGAAATGTGTTTCAGAACTAGAGTTGGCTGGAGTAATTATGCCAGTTCCAGTTCTGGAACAGGGACTGGGGTTTTATTCAAATCTCTTCATTGTACCAAAGAAGGAGAATTCCTTCAGACCAGTTCTGGATCTAAAAATATTGAATCGTTATGTAAGGATACCAACATTCAAAATGGTAACTATAAGGACTTTTCTGCCTTTTGTTCAGCAAGGGCATTATATGTCCACAATAGATTTACAGGATGCATATCTGCATATTCCGATTCATCCAGATCACTATCAGTTTCTGAGATTCTCTTTCCTAGACAAGCATTACCAGTTTGTGGCTCTGCCGTTTGGCCTAGCAACAGCTCCAAGGATTTTTACAAAGGTTCTCGGTGCCCTTCTGTCTGTAATCAGAGAACAGGGTATTGTGGTATTTCCTTATTTGGACGATATCTTGGTACTTGCTCAGTCTTCACATTTAGCAGAATCTCATACGAATCGACTTGTGTTGTTTCTTTAAGATCATGGTTGGAGGATCAATTTACCGAAAAGTTCATTGATTCCTCAAACAAGGGTTACCTTTTTAGGTTTCCAGATAGATTCAGTGTCCATGACTCTGTCTCTGACAGACAAAAGACATCTAAAATTGATCTCAGCTTGTCGAAACCTTCAATCACAATCATTCCCTTCGGTACCCTTATGCATGGAAATTCTAGGTCTTATGACTGCTGCATCAGATGCGATTCCCTTTGCTCATTTTCACATGCGACCTCTTCAGCTCTGTATGCTGAACCAGTGGTGCAGGGATTACACAAAGATATCTCAATTAATATCTTTAAAACCGATTGTACGACACTCTCTGACGTGGTGGACAGATCACCATCGTTTAGTTCAGGGGGCTTCTTTTGTTCTTCCGACCTGGACTGTAATTTCAACAGATGCAAGTCTGACAGGTTGGGGAGCTGTTTGGGGGTCTCTGACAGCACAAGGGGTTTGGGAATCTCAGGAGGTGAGATTACCGATCAATATTTTGGAACTCCGTGCAATTTTCAGAGCTCTTCAGTCTTGGCCTCTTCTGAAGAGAGAATCGTTCATTTGTTTTCAGACAGACAATGTCACAACTGTGGCATACATCAATCATCAAGGAGGGACTCACAGTCCTCTGGCCATGAAAGAAGTATCTCGAATTCTGGTATGGGCGGAATCCAGCTCCTGTCTAGTTTCTGTGGTTCATATCCCAGGTATAGACAATTGGGAAGCGGATTATCTCAGTCGCCAAACGTTACATCCGGGCGAATGGTCTCTTCACCCAGAGGTATTTCTTCAGATTGTTCAAATGTGGGGTCTTCCAGAAATAGATCTGATGGCTTCTCATCTAAACAAGAAACTTCCCAGGTATCTGTCCAGATCCAGGGATCCTCAAGCGGAAGCAGTGGATGCGTTGTCTCTTCCTTGGAAGTATCATCCTGCCTATAGCTTTCCGCCTCTAGTTCTTCTTCCAAGAGTAATCTCCAAGATTCTGAAGGAATGCTCGTTTGTTCTGCTGGTGGCTCCAGCATGGCCTCACAGGTTTTGGTATGCGGATCTTGTCCGGATGGCCTCTTGCCAACCGTGGACTCTTCCGTTAAGACCAGACCTTCTGTCACAAGGTCCTTTTTTCCATCAGGATCTCAAATCCTTAAATTTAAAGGTATGGATATTGAACGCTTGATTCTTAGTCAAAGAGGTTTCTCTGACTCTGTGATTAATACTATGTTACAGGCTCGTAAATCCGTATCTAGGGAGATATATTATAGAGTCTGGAAGACTTATATTTCTTGGTGTCTTTCTCATCATTTTTCCTGGCATTCTTTTAGAATTCCGAGAATTTTACAGTTTCTTCAGGATGGTTTGGATAAAGGTTTGTCTGCAAGCTCCTTGAAAGGACAAATCTCTGCTCTTTCTGTTCTTTTTCACAGAAAGATTGCTAATCTTCCTGATATTCATTGTTTTGTACAAGCTTTGGTTCGTATAAAACCTGTCATTAAGTCAATTTCTCCTCCTTGGAGTTTGAATTTGGTTCTCGGGCTCTTCAAGCTCCTCCGTTTGAACCTATGCATTCTTTGGACATTAAATTACTTTCTTGGAAAGTTTTTGTTCCTTTTGGCCATCTCTTCTGCCAGAAGAGTCTCTGAATTATCTGCTCTTTCTTGTGAGTCTCCTTTTCTGATTTTTCATCAGGATAAGATGGTGTTGCGAACTTCTTTTAAATTTTTACCTAAGGTTGTGAATTCTAACAACATTAGTAGAGAAATTGTGGTTCCTTCATTATGTCCTAATCCTAAGAATTCTAAGGAGAAATCATTGCATTCTTTGGCCTAGATTTAGAGTTCGGCGGTAGCCGTCAAAACCAGCGTTAGAGGCTCCTAACGCTGGTTTTGGCCGCCCGCTGGTATTTGGAGTCAGTGATTAAAGGGTCTAACGCTCACTTTTCAGCCGCGACTTTTCCATACCGCAGATCCCCCTACGCCATTTGCGTAGCCTATCTTTTCAATGGGATCTTTCTAACGCCGGTATTTAGAGTCGTTTCTGCAGTGAGCGTTAGAGCTCTAACGACAAGATTCCAGCCGCCTGAAAATAGCAGGAGTTAAGAGCTTTCTGGCTAACGCCGGTTTATAAAGCTCTTAACTACTGTACCCTAAAGTACACTAACACCCATAAACTACCTATGTACCCCTAAACCGAGGTCCCCCCACATCGCCGACACTCGATTAAAATTTTTAACCCCTAATCTGCCGACCGCCACCTACGTTATACTTATGTACCCCTAATCTGCTGCCCCTAACCCCGCCGACCCCTATATTATATTTATTAACCCCTAACTTGCCCCCCACAACGTCGCCGCAAGCTACTTAAAATAATTAACCCCTAATCTTCCGACCGCAAATCGCCGCCACCTACGTTATCCCTATGTACCCCTAATCTGCTGCCCCTAACATCGCCGACCCCTATGTTATATTTATTAACCCCTAATCTGCCCCCCACAACGTCGCCGACACCTGCCTACACTTATTAACCCCTAATCTGCTGAGCGGACCTGAGCGCTACTATAATAAAGTTATTAACCCCTAATCCGCCTCACTAACCCGATCATAAATAGTATTAACCCCTAATCTGCCCTCCCTAACATCGCCGACACCTACCTTCAATTATTAACCCCTAATCTGCCGACCGGAGCTCACCGCTATTCTAATAAATGTATTAACCCCTAAAGCTAAGTCTAACCCTAACACTAACACCCCCCTAAGTTAAATATAATTTTTATCTAACGAAATAAATTAACTCTTATTAAATAAATGATTCCTATTTAAAGCTAAATACTTACCTGTAAAATAAATCCTAATATAGCTACAATATAAATTACATTTATATTATAGCTATTTTAGGATTAATATTTATTTTACAGGCAACTTTGTAATTATTTTAACCAGGTACAATAGCTATTAAATAGTTAAGAACTATTTAATAGTTACCTAGTTAAAATAATTACAAATTTACCTGTAAAATAAATCCTAACCTAAGATATAATTAAACCTAACACTACCCTATCAATAAAATAATTAAATAAACTACCTACAATTACCTACAATTAACCTAACACTACACTATCAATAAATTAATTAAACACAATTGCTACAAATAAATACAATTAAATAAACTATCTAAAGTACAAAAAATAAAAAAGAACTAAGTTACAGAAAATAAAAAAATATTTACAAACATAAGAAAAATATTACAACAATTTTAAACTAATTACACCTACTCTAAGCCCCCTAATAAAATAACAAAGACCCCCAAAATAAAAAATTCCCTACCCTATTCTAAAATACAAAAATTACAAGCTCTTTTACCTTACCAGCCCTGAACAGGGCCCTTTGCGGGGCATGCCCCAAAAATTTCAGCTCTTTTGCCTGTAAAAAAAACATACAATACCCCCCCCCCCCAACATTACAACCCACCACCCACATACCCCTAATCTAACCCAAACCCCCTTAAATAAACCTAACACTAATCCCCTGAAGATCTTCCTACCTTGTCTTCACCATCCAGGTATCACCGATCCGTCCTGGCTCCAAGATCTTCATCCAACCCAAGCGGGGGTTGGCGATCCATAATCCTGTGCTCCAAAGTCTTCCTCCTATCCGGCAAGAAGAGGACATCCGGACCGGCAAACATCTTCTCCAAGCGGCATCTTCTATGTTCTTCCATCCGATGACGACCGGCTCCATCTTGAAGACCTCCAGCGCGGATCCATCCTCTTCTTCCGACGACTAGACGACGAATGACGGTTCCTTTAAGGGACGTCATCCAAGATGGCGTCCCTCGAATTCCGATTGGCTGATAGGATTCTATCAGCCAATCGGAATTAAGGTAGGAATTTTCTGATTAGCTGATGTAATCAGCCAATCAGAATCAAGTTCAATCCGATTGGCTGATCCAATCAGCCAATCAGATTGAGCTCGCATTCTATTGGCTGTTCCGATCAGCCAATAGAATGCAAGCTCAATCTGATTGGCTGATTGGATCAGCCAATCGGATTGAACTTGATTCTGATTGGCTGATTCCATCAGCCAATCAGAATATTCCTACCTTAATTCCGATTGGCTGATAGAATCCTATCAGCCAATCGGAATTCGAGGGACGCCATCTTGGATGACGTCCCTTAAAGGAACCGTCATTCGTCGTCTAGTCGTCGGAAGAAGAGGATGGATCCGCGCTGGAGGTCTTCAAGATGGAGCCGGTCGTCATCGGATGGAAGAACATAGAAGATGCCGCTTGGAGAAGATGTTTGCCGGTCCGGATGTCCTCTTCTTGCCGGATAGGAGGAAGACTTTGGAGCACCGGATTATGGATCGCCAACCCCCGCTTGGGTTGGATGAAGATCTTGGAGCCAGGACGGATCGGTGATACCTGGATGGTGAAGACAAGGTAGGAAGATCTTCAGGGGATTAGTGTTAGGTTTATTTAAGGGGGTTTGGGTTAGATTAGGGGTATGTGGGTGGTGGGTTGTAATGTTGGGGGGGGGGGTATTGTATGTTTTTTTTTACAGGCAAAAGAGCTGAAATTCTTGGGGCATGCCCCGCAAAGGGCCCTGTTCAGGGCTGGTAAGGTAAAAGAGCTTGTAATTTTTGTATTTTAGAATAGGGTAGGGAATTTTTTATTTTGGGGGTCTTTGTTATTTTATTAGGGGGCTTAGAGTAGGTGTAATTAGTTTAAAATTGTTGTAATATTTTTCTTATGTTTGTAAATATTTTTTTATTTTCTGTAACTTAGTTCTTTTTTATTTTTTGTACTTTAGATAGTTTATTTAATTGTATTTATTTGTAGCAATTGTGTTTAATTAATTTATTGATAGTGTAGTGTTAGGTTAATTGTAGGTAATTGTAGGTAGTTTATTTAATTATTTTATTGATAGGGTAGTGTTAGGTTTAATTATATCTTAGGTTAGGATTTATTTTACAGGTAAATTTGTAATTATTTTAACTAGGTAACTATTAAATAGTTCTTAACTATTTAATAGCTATTGTACCTGGTTAAAATAATTACAAAGTTGCCTGTAAAATAAATATTAATCCTAAAATAGCTATAATATAAATGTAATTTATATTGTAGCTATATTAGGATTTATTTTACAGGTAAGTATTTAGCTTTAAATAGGAATCATTTATTTAATAAGAGTTAATTTATTTCGTTAGATAAAAATTATATTTAACTTAGGGGGGTGTTAGTGTTAGGGTTAGACTTAGCTTTAGGGGTTAATACATTTATTAGAATAGCGGTGAGCTCCGGTCGTCAGATTAGGGGTTAATAATTGAAGGTAGGTGTCGGCGATGTTAGGGAGGGCAGATTAGGGGTTAATACTATTTATGATAGGGTTAGTGAGGCGGATTAGGGGTTAATACATTTATTATAGTAGCGCTCAGGTCCGCTCGGCAGATTAGGGGTTAATAAGTGTAGGTAGGTGTCGGCGACGTTGTGGGGGGCAGATTAGGGGTTAATAAATATAACATAGGGGTCGGCGATGTTAGGGCAGCAGATTAGGGGTACATAGGGATAACGTAGGTGGCGGCGGTTTACGGAGCGGCAGATTAGGGGTTAAAAGTGTAATGCAGGGGTCAGCGATAGCGGGGGCGGCAGATTAGGGGTTAATAAGTGTAAGAATAGTGGTGTTTAGACTCGGGGTACATGTTAGGGTGTTAGGTGCAGATGTAGGAAGTGTTTCCCCATAGGAAACAATGGGGCTGCGTTAGGAGCTGAACGCTGCTTTTTTGCAGGTGTTAGGTTTTTTTTCAGCTCAAACAGCCCCATTGTTTCCTATGGGAGAATCGTGCACGAGCACGTTTTTGAGGCCGGCCGCGTCCGTAAGCAACTCTGGTATCGAGAGTTGCATTTGCGGTAAATATGCTCTACGCTCCTTTTTTGGAGCCTAACGCAGCATTTGTTTGAACTCTCGATACCAGAGTTAAATTTATGGTGCGGCCAGAAAAAAGCCCGCGGAGCGTTAACAGCCCTTTTACCGCCAAACTCCAAATCTAGCCGTTTGGATGTAGTTAGAGCTTTGAAATATTATGTTGAAACTACTAAGAATTTCCGAAAGACTTCTAGTCTATTTGTTATCTTTTCCGGTTCTAAGAAAGGTCAGAAGGCTTCTGCCATTTCTTTGGCATCTTGGTTGAAATCTTTAATTCATCATGCTTATGTCGAGTCGGGTAAAACTCCGCCTCAAAGGATTACAGCTCATTCTACTAGGTCAGTTTCTACTTCCTGGGCATTTAGGAATGAAGCTTCGGTTGATCAGATTTGCAAAGCAGCAACTTGGTCTTCTTTGCATACTTTTACTAAATTCTACCATTTTGATGTGTTTTCTTCTTCTGAAGCAGTTTTTGGTAGAAAAGTACTTCAGGCAGCTGTTTCAGTTTGATTCTTCTGCTTATGATTTCAGTTTTTTTCATTATAAGATTTAAACTTTGTTTTGGGTGTGGATTATTTTCAGCGGAATTGGCTGTCTTTATTTTATCCCTCCCTCTCTAGTGACTCTTGCATGGAAGATCCACATCTTGGGTAGTCATTATTCCATACGTCACTAGCTCGTGGACTCTTGCTAATTACATGAAAGAAAACATAATTTATGTAAGAACTTACCTGATAAATTAATTTCTTTCATATTAGCAAGAGTCCATGAGGCCCACCCTTTTTGTGGTGGTTATGATTTTTTTGTATAAAGCACAATTATTCCAATTCCTTATTTTTTATGCTTTTGCACTTTTTTCTTATCACCCCACTTCTTGGCTATGCGTTAAACTGATTTGTGGGTGTGGTGAGGGGTGTATTTATAGGCATTTTGAGGTTTGGGAAACTTTGCCCCTCCTGGTAGGAATGTATATCCCATACGTCACTAGCTCATGGACTCTTGCTAATATGAAAGAAATTAATTTATCAGGTAAGTTCTTACATAAATTATGTTTTTCCTTCTCTGCTGAGGCCAATTTTGGACCATTATAAATGGCCACTAGAAAATGCAACTTATGACTCTGTAATTCAGCATTGTTAAAGGGACACTGAACCCAATTTTTTTCTTTTGTGATTCAGATAGAGCAGGGAATTTTAAGGAACTTTCTAATTTACTCCTATTATCAATTTTTCTTCGTTCTCTTGCTATATTTATTTGAAAAAGAAAGCATCTAAGTTTTTTCTTGGTTCAGTCCTATGGAGAGCACTTTTTTATTGGTAGATGAATTTATCCACCAATCAGCAAGGGCAACCCAGGTTGTTCACCAAAAATGGTCCGGCATCTAAACTTACATTCTTGCATTTTAAATAAAGATACCAAAAGAATAAAGAAAATTTGATAATAGGAGTAAATTAGAAAGTTGCTTTAAATTTCATGCTCTATCTGAATCACAAAAGAAAAAAATTGGGTTCAGTGTCCCTTTAAGTCTGTAGTCTGCTGTTCCACTTTTTACAGGTACTGGAAATATCACAATATTTAGAATTAAATTGCAGAAAAAGGAGATACAATACATAAAAAATCTGACATTAAATTATTTGTAGGTTAGGCCTTGCAACATCACTGTTTACCAGTAATTTTACTGCCCCTTAACTATAGGTTATGATCTGTTGGTGAATATTTAATGTTTACAGACTATTTCTTTCCTAGGATTTGGTGAGTCCTTGGAATCATCAATTACTAGTGGGAATATCAATCCTGGCCAGCAGGAGGAGGCAAAGAGCACCACAGCAAAGCTGCTTTATATGTCACTTCCCTTACCCATAACCTCCAGTCATTCTCTTTGCCTGCGGTGCAAGGAGGAGGTGAAGTTTTGGTGTCTGATCTACAATCAAGATTTTTTTTATTTTAAAGCAGAGTAGGTTTGCTCTGATCTTTCTAAAGGGTCTAGCCTTAGCCCATGTCAGTCTCTTTAGTAGGGCAATGGTGGCTTTTAAGCAATTGGGAACTTGTGGAGTACAATCCTCACTGCGTTTTCCCAAAACATTTTTTTGTCCTATTTAGTTTACTCAGTCTTTCTGTATTTCCACAGGTGCATGTGAGGGATAGCATCCTCTCAAACCAGGTGAGCTGTCCTGCTGCCGGACAGATAAATATTAAGGTAAGTGGCAGTTTTATTTTTCTATGTAGCAGGGAAAAATGTGGCACTTTTTCAGCTGAAACGCTGCTGGGGGACGTTTTTTATTATTCCTGTCAGGGTGCAGGTTTTTATAGCAGTTTTTGCAGGAACTGTTAGTGTGAGGAGTTATTTCTTTTATTGATGGCTCAGTGAGGATCAGTTTTTAGTAACAGATTATGTACTTTTTTTTTGGGGGGGGGGTATTGTTTGTTTTTAAGCCTGTTTTTCAAGAAAGTTGTTTTAAAAAAATTGCTTTTTTTGTCAGCTGTAGGACCGCCCCTTTTAGGGAGGTTCTGATTCTGTGATGTTAGGTTTTTTTGGCTCTATTTTTCTCTTCCTGTAAGAGTGAGTTGCCCATATTTCAGATGGCTCTGCCGATTAAAAGGCTTCTTGCTGTTTTTGCTTCTCTGGAAATCTGGATTGTAATGGGATTGTGTTTTTCCTCAGTTTGCTGCGGGTTGCAGGACAGGTAGGGCACCTCAGTAATTCTGCTGAGGTATAGAGTGTTGCCTGGGGTATGTATTCTTGATTTGGTAAATTTAAAGGGAACATTTATTTAAGAAAGTTTTTTTGGTTCTGTATTATATCTTTTGTTAAAAGATTTAAAAAAAGTTTTGTTTTTTTATTTGCTTCTTTTTGTATTATGGATCAGGAGGCGCTGTTCAGGATGTTACCTGTAGCTTATGTTTTGATGCCCAGGTGGAACCCCCAGTACTTTTTTGTTCATGTATTGAAAGAACTTTAGCTTATAGATATAGACTTTTTGACCCTGAGCCATCATTAGCTAAGGCGGATGTTGTTCAGGAGCCTCCTGTTTCATATGTGCCGTAGCTTTCTCCTCAAGTGTCCCAATCCTATTCAACTGCCCTCGTATCTTCTGCGGTATCTGAGGCGCTGTCTGCTTTTCCCATGCTGCAGGGAAAACGCAAAAGGAAATTTAAAGAAACAGTAAGTAAGGTTTCTGATCCTGAAGTGGCTAATCAAAGTTTTTCCTCTCAGAAGTCTGAGGATGAAGATTCTTCGGGTGCATCTGAGGGTTAAATTTCGGATTCAGGCAGTATAATTCCTTCTACTGATGCTAAAGTTGTGTGGAAGGCTTGCTCAACTAAGAATTGGTTTAAACATGTATTTTTTCTGATTTCGCAAATGCTGTTAAATGTGCAGATTGGTTTGAACTTCATGTCTCCAAGGATGTTGCTGTTAAGGCACTGACACAGCTTTCTCCTTTTATGTCCCAAGCCTATATGGTGTCACATACAGTGCCCTGTGGTTCCTCTCAATCTCCTGGAGGAGTGTATTTGCTTACAAAAGTTGCAAGCTCAGGTATCTTCTACGGTATCTGTGGCTTGGTCTGTTTTCCTTTACTTCAGGGAAAAGGCAAGAGGACATTTTAAGTCTCAGATAAGAGGGTTTGTGCTCCACATGTTGCTATGCAGGTTTGTCTTCTTTCAAGTTAGTGAGGAGGATTCGCTGGTAGTTTCTGAGGCTGAAATCTCAGATCTGGACAGTATAATTCCTTCATCTGTTACTGAAGTGGTATCCTTCAGTTGTTTGCTTCAAAGCCTCTTATATTGTCAGGAGGTCTTGGCTGACTGGATGACACCAATCCCTATCGTTGTCTTTCCTTTGGAGTTTTGTGAACTTTATCAGTTCTATATTTTTCTCACAGATGTGCTGTGAGATGTTCACAGGATTGTTATAGAGAATCTGGGGATATTTCTCTTGTAAGATGTATCGAGTCCATGGATTCATCCATAATTGTGGGATATTCTCCTTCCTAACAGGAAGTGGCAAAGAGAGCACCCACAGCAGACCTGTCTATATAGCTCCCCCCCCCAGTCATTCTCTTTGCCTGCTTAACTGCTAGGAAGGGTAAAGTGAGTGTGGTGACAAAAATGTTAGTTTTTATTTTCTCAAGCAAAAGTTTGTTATTTTAAATGGTACCGGTGTGTAGAAAAGGGATGAAGATTTCTGCAAGGAGGATGATGAGCTTAGCACTTTGAAACTAAGATCCACTGCTGTTCTCACAAGGGCTGAAGAGTACAGGAAAACTTCAGTTGGGGGAACGGTTTGCAGGCTAAACTGCATTAAGGTATGTTCAGTCTATATTTTTCTAGACAGACTGTGTTATTTCTAGAAAAGGCTGGCAATATCCCCGTGAGGAAAAGGTAAGCTGTATTCAGTAAAAGAGGAATCCAAGCTTGCATAAAGGGCTCATTAGTTACTGGTGACACTGATAGGAAAAAAACGTTTTGTTTTTATTGCAAATATAACGTTTTTTGAGGGACTTTAAGGGGTCTTTGTGGCTTGTTTAAGGGTTATTAACCCACATGGCTAGTTTAAGAAACACTCTGTTGTGTTTCTTTTAGGCCCATAACATCGAGTGAGGTGGGAGGGGCCTATTTTTGCGCCTCAGTTGCGCAGTTTCTTTTCCTCAGAAGCATCCAGCTACTTCTTCAGAGGTTCCTACTGTGTTTGAGGGCTGTAAAGAGGTTTTTTTCCCCACAAATCATTCCTAAAGGGCAGGTAGGCGCCACAGCAGAGCTGTGGCAAGGTGCTGAACGTTATTTTACCGGTTTTGAAGTTTTTTCAATCCGGTTTTTACATTAAGGGGTTAATTGTTTATTTGCATAGTTGTGCAAAGTTACTAAGGCTTTATGATGCTACTGTAAAAATTTCCTTTTGTTTACTGCTTTTTTACACTGTTTTGCAGAGTTTGTGCAGCTTTTTTTTCCTTAAAGGCACAGTACAGTTTTTGTCTAAAGTGTTATTTACTTTGATTATAGTGTTTTCCAAGCTTGCTTGTTACATTACTAGCCTGTTTAACATGTCTGACACCAAGGAAAATCCTTGTTCAATGTGTTTTGAAGCCATTGTGGAACCCCCTCTTAGAATGTGTCCCACTTGCACTATGTCTATAAATTATAAAGAGCATATTTTAGCACTTAAAAATATTGCAATAGATGATTCTCAGACAGAAGGAAATGAGGGTTTAGCATCTAGCTCTCCCCAAGTGTCACAACCAGTAATGCCCGCACAAGTGACGCCAAGTACCTCTAGTGCGTCAAATTCATTTACTTTACAAGACATGGCCACAGTTATGAATAAAACCCTCACATAGGTTTTCTCTAAACTGCCTTGTTTACAAGGAAAGCGTGACAGCTCTGGGTTAAGAACAAATGCTGAGCAGTCTGACGCTTTAGTAGCCGTATTCGATATACCCTCACAATGTTCTGAAGTAGGGGTAAGGGATTTGTTATCTGAGAGAGAGATTTCTGATTCCGGAAAGACGCTTCTTATATGACGGCCTTTAAATTTAAGCTTGAACACCTCCGCTTATTGCTCAAGGAGGTATTAGCTACTCTAGATGATTGTGACCCTATAGTGGTCCCAGAGAAATTGTGTAAAATGGACAGATACTTAGAGGTTCCTGTTTAAACTGATATTTTTCCAGTCCCTAAGAGGATTGTGACTATTGTTACTAAGGAGTGGGACAGACTAGGTATTCCGTTCGCTCCCCCTCCTGTTTTTAAGAAAATGTTTCCCATATCTGACACCATGCAGGACTCGTGGCAAACAGTTCCTAAGGTGGAGGGAGCTATTTCTACTCTTGCTAAGCGTACAACTATACCTATCGAAGACAGTTGTGCTTCAAGGTTTTCTTCTCCAACCTATTGCATGCATTGTTTCTGTAACTACTGCAGCTGCTTTCTGGTTTGAGGCTCTAGAAGAGGCTCTTCAGGTGGAGACTCCATTAGAGGATATTATGGATAGAATTAAGGCCCTTAAGTTGGCTAATTCTTTCATTACAGATGCCGCTTTCCAAATGGCTAAATTAGCGGCAAAGAATTCAGGTTTTGCCATTTTAGCACGCAGGGCGTTATTGCTTAAGTCCTGGTCTGCTGATGTGTCATCAAAATCTAAACTGTTTCCCTATTCGGGCCTGCACTGAAAGAGATTATTTCAGACATCACTGGAGAGAAAGGCCATGCCCTCCCTCAGGATAAAACAAATAAAATGAGGACCAAACAAAATAATTTTCGTTCCTTTCGGAACTTCAAGGGTGGTCCCGCTTCAGCTTCCCCTGCAGCAAAGCAAGAGGGGAATTCTGTCCAATCCAAGTCAGTCTGGAGACCTAACCAGGCTCGAAACAAAGGGAAACATGCCAAGAACCTGCTGCTGCCTCTAAGACAGCATGAAGGGGTCCGGGACTGGATCTAGTAGGGGGCAGACTCTCTTCGCTCAGGCTTGGGCAAGAGATGTTCACGATTCCTGGGCTTTAGAAATTGTGTCCCAAGGATGTCTTCTGGACTTCAAAGACTCCCCCCCAAGGGGGAGATTTCACATTTCTCAATTGTCTGCAAACCAGACAAAGAGAGAGGCGTTCTTACGCTGTGTTGAAGACCTACATACCATGGGAGTGATCCACCCAGTTCCAAGAATGGAACAAGGGCTAGGTTTTTACTCCAACCTGTTTGTGGTTCCCAAAAAAGAGGGAACTTTCAGACCGATCTTGGATCTCAAAATTCTAAACAAATTCCTCAGAGTACCATCTTTCAAGATGGAGACTATTCTGACTATTCTTCCTCTGATCCAGGAGGGTCAATATATGACTACCATGGATTTAAAGGATGCATATCTACACATCCCTATTCACAGAGATCATCATCAATTCCTCAGATTCGCCTTTCTGGACAGGCATTACCAGTTTGTGGCCCTTCCTTTCGGGTTGGCAACGGCTCCCAGAATTTTCACAAAGGTGCTAGGGTCCCTTTTGGCGGTTCTAAGACCGCAGGGTATAGCAGTGGCGCCTTATCTAGACGACCTTTTAATTCAGGCGTCGACTTTCCAGCTAGCCAAGTCTCACATGGACATTGTGTTGGCTTTTCTGAGATCTCACGGGTGGAAGGTGAACATAAAAAAGAGTTCTCTCGTCCCTCTCACAAGAGTTTCCTTCCTAGGGAATCTGATAGAGTCGGTAGAAATGAAAATATTTCTGACGGAGGTCAGAAAATCAAAACTTTTAATCACTTGCTGAGCTCTTCATTCCATTCCTCAGCCATCAGTGGCTCAGTGTATGGAGGTAATCGGACTCATGGTAGCGGCAATGGACATAGTTCCTTATGCCCGCCTACACCTCAGACCACTGCAACTATGCATGCTCAAACAGTGGAATGGGGATTATGCAGATTTATCTCCTCAACTGTATCTGGACCAAGAGACCAGAGATTCTCTTCTCTGGTGGTTGTTTCAGGACTACCTGTCTCAGGGAAAGTGTTTCCGCAGGCCAGAGTGGCTCATAGTAATGCTAGGCTGGGGTGCAGTCTGGAAATCCCTGAAAGCACAGGGCTTATGGTCTCTGGAGGAAACTCTCCTCCCGATAAACATTCTAGAACTGAGAGCGATATTCAATGCGCTTCAGGCGTGGCCTCAGCTAGCTGCGGCCAAATTCATCAGATTTCAGTCGGACAACATCACAACTGTAGCCTATATCAATCATCAAGGAGGAACACGGAGTTCTCTAGCGATGATGGAGGTAACAAAAATAATCAGATGGGCGGAGGATCACTCTTGCCATCTCTCAGCAATCCATATCCCAGGGGTAGAGAACTGGGAGGCGGATTTCCTAAGTCGTCAGACTTTTCATCTGGGGGAGTGGGAGCTCCATCCGGAGGTATTTGCCCAGCTGACTTGGCTATGGGGCACACCAGAATTGGATCTGATGGCGTCCCGACAGAACGCCAAACTTCCTTGTTACGGGTCCAGGTCCCGGGATCCCCAGGCGGTACTGATAGATGCTCTAGCAGTTCCCTGGTCCTTCAATCTGGCTTATGTATTTCCACCGTTTCCTCTCCTCCTACGTCTGGTTGCCAGAATCAAGCAGGAGAGAGCTTTGGTGATTCTGATAGCGCCTGCGTGGCCACCAGGACTTGGTATGCAGACCTGGTGGACATGTCATCTGTTCCACCGTGGACTCTGCCAATGAGGCAGGACCTTCTAATCCAAGGTCCATTCAAGTATCCAAATCTAATTTCTCTGCGTCTGACTGCTTGGAGTTTGAACGCCTGATTCTATCAAAGCGTGGTTTCTCTGAGTCGGTCATTGATACCCTGATTCAGGCTAGAAAGCCTGTTACCAGGAAAATCTATCATAAGATTTGGCACAAATATCTTTGTTGGTGTGAATCCAAGGGTTACTCATGGAGTAAGATTAGAATTTTGTCCTTTCTCCAAGAAGGATTGGAGAAGGGATTATCAGCTAGTTCTTTAAAAGGACAAATATCTGCTTTGTCTATTCTTTTACACAAATGTCTGGCAGATGTCCCAGACGTTCAAGTGTTTAGTCAGGCCTTGGTCAGGATCAAGCCTGTATTTAAACCTGTTGCTCCGCCATGGAGCCTAAACTTGGTTCTTAAAGTTCTTCAAGGGGTTCCGTTTGAACCTATGCATTCCATAGATATTAATCTTCTATCTTGGAAAGTTTTGTTTTTAGTAGCTATCTCTTCGGCTTGAAGAGTTTCTGAGTTATCTGCTTTACAGTGTGACTCACCTTACCTTGTTTTCCATGCAGATAAGGTTGTTTTGCGTACCAAACCTGGGTTTCTTCCTAAGATTGTTTCTAATAGGAATATCAATCAGGAGATTGTTGTTCCTTCTCTGTGTCCTAATCCTTCATCAAAGAAGGAATGTCTGTTGTACAATCTTGATGTGGTTCGTGCTTTAAAGTTCTACTTACAAGCAACTAAAGATTTCCGTCAAACATCTTCATTGTTTGTTGTTTATTCTGGTAAACGGAGAGGTCAAAAGGCTACGGCTACCTCTCTTTCCTTTTGGCTGAAAAGCATCATCCGTTTGGCTTATGAGACTGCTGGCCAGCAGCCTCCTGAAAGAATTACTGCTCATTCTACTAGAGCAGTGGCTTCCACATGGGCTTTTAAAAATGAAGCTTCTGTTGAACAGATTTGTAAGGCGGCGACTTGGTCTTCGCTTCATACTTTTTCCAAATTTTACAAATTCGATACTTTTGCTTCTTCGGAGGCTATTTTTGGGAGAAAGGTTTTACAAGCAGTGGCGCCTTCCGTTTAGGGTACCTGTCTTGTCTCTGCCTTCATCCGTGTCCTAAAGCTTTGGTATTGGTATCCCACAAGTATGGATGAATCCGTGGACTCGATACATCTTACAAGAGAAAACAGAATTTATGCTTACCTGATAAATTTCTTTCTCTTGTGATGTATCGAGTCCACGGCCCGCCCTGTCTGTTTAAGACAGGTAGTATATTTTTTTAATTTAAAAAGCTTCAGTCACTACTGCACCCTATAGTTTTTCCTTTTTCTTCCTAGCCTTCGGTCGAATGACTGGGGGGGGGGCAGAGATAAGGGAGGAGCTATATAGACAGCTCTGCTGTGGGTGCTCTCTTTGCCACTTCCTGTTAGGAAGGAGAATATCCCACAAGTATGGATGAATCCGTGGACTCGATACATCACAAGAGAAAGAAATGTATCCGTTAAGCATAAATTCTGTTTTCTCCCTGTCTCACGTCCTTTTTAGGATTTCCTGTTGCTTTCGCTCTTGAAATGCATGGTGTCTTTAGTAGAAGGGAACTTTCTACTTTTAATCAGAGAACTTAGATCTCTGCGGAGATAATCTAGTTTTCTTTCTGACATAGGTAAGAAGCTGGAGGTTTAATTGTTCATTTAGAGCAATGTCTTGTCTTATTAGACTTGCTGTACTAGCCGTCGGGCATTGTGGCTGAAATTTATGGTCAGCTGAGAAGCCTACATGTGGTTTAGTGTACAGCCTAGGCTTTATAGTTCTGCAGTTGCAAATTCAATTCTTTCTGTTTCCTCTAAATACACGTTTCTAGTGTCTCCTTTTAAGGATGCGATTTTGTTTGGGTCATGCCTTTTCAAGTCCAATCTAAGTTTTCCTCCCAGGGGCAGATTTCTCTTTCTAACGTATCTGCAATCCAAGTAGGATGAGAGGCATTTCTTGAACTGGATTCAGGGTCTTCATCTCTGGGAATGACAGTTCCAGTCCCAGTTTGGGAATGGTATATAGGTATTTACCTCATATGCAAATGATAGTCAAAGAAACTATTTCCTGAAGGAGGTGCGCCCAGGGTAATGATAATGGAGGTCTGTCCAAATAATCCAATAGAAGGCCGCTCTTCTGTTACGTGTGTCAACGGTGGAAGAATCTGTAGTAGGAAAAAGGAAGGCGCCAATAGGGTAATAACGCTAATACCCAGAGAAAAATATAGAAATGGAAGGGACCAATACTCACAAACAGAACGGCACTGTGGCGTGCCTGAAAAAGCAGACCGGGACCTCAACGTCGCCCGGAAGACAGACAAAGGCAGCAGCTAATCCTCGAGCCGGACCGGGTTCCGTATGGCCAATCAGGATCTCAGAATGGTGACACACCTTCCATTTGCAAAACACAAAGAAAAGGCAGTTTTAAATGTAACCATAAAAAATGTAAAATGTGTGACTACATAACGCACAATGTAAACACCTTTAAATCTAACTCAACATCTAAAATTTACAAAATGAGTAGTCGGATGACTTGTGCGTCGAATTATGTGATTTATTTACTTTCTTGTGTTTGTTGGTACCAATACAGGGAGTGCAGAATTAGTATTTTGACCACATCATCCTCTTTATGCATGTTGTCTTACTCCAAGCTGTATAGGCTCGAAAGCCTACTACCAATTAAGCATATTAGGTGATGTGCATCTCTGTAATGAGAAGGGGTGTGGTCTAATGACATCAACACCCTATATCAGGTGTGCATAATTATTAGGCAACTTCCTTTCCTTTGGCAAAATGGGTCAAAAGAAGGACTTGACAGGCTCAGAAAAGTCAAAAATAGTGAGATATCTTGCAGAGGGATGCAGCACTCTTAAAATTGCAAAGCTTCTGAAGTGTGATCATCGAACAATCAAGCGTTTCATTCAAAATAGTCAACAGGGTCGCAAGAAGCGTGTGGAAAAACCAAGGCGCAAAATAACTGCCCATGAAATGAGAAAAGTCAAGCGTGCAGCTGCCAAGATGCCACTTGCCACCAGTTTGGCCATATTTCAGAGCTGCAACATCACTGGAATGCCCAAAAGCACAAGGTGTGCAATACTCAGAGACATTGCCAAGGTAAGAAAGGCTGAAAGACGACCACCACTGAACAAGACACACAAGCTGAAACGTCAAGACTGTGCCAAGAAATATCTCAAGACTGATTTTTCTAAGGTTTTATGGACTGATGAAATGAGAGTGAATCTTGATGGGCCAGATGGATGGGCCCGTGGCTGGATTGGTAAAGGGCAGAGAGCTCCAGTCCGACTCAGACGCCAGCAAGGTGGAGGTGGAGTACTGGTTTGGGCTGGTATCATCAAAGATGAGCTTGTGGGGCCTTTTCGGGTTGAGGATGGAGTCAAGCTCAACTCCCAGTCCTACTGCCAGTTTCTGGAAGACACCTTCTTCAAGCAGTGGTACAGGAAGAAGTCTGCATCCTTCAAGAAAAACATGATTTTCATGCAGGACAATGCTCCATCACACGCGTCCAAGTACTCCACAGCGTGGCTGGCAAGAAAGGGTATAAAAGAAGAAAATCTAATGACATGGCCTCCTTGTTCACCTGATCTGAACCCCATTGAGAACCTGTGGTCCATCATCAAATGTGAGATTTACAAGGAGGGAAAACAGTACACCTCTCTGAACAGTGTCTGGGAGGCTGTGGTTGCTGCTGCACGCAATGTTGATGGTGAACAGATCAAAACACTGACAGAATCCATGGATGGCAGGCTTTTGAGTGTCCTTGCAAAGAAAGGTGGCTATATTGGTCACTGATTTGTTTTTGTTTTGTTTTTGAATGTCAGAAATGTATATTTGTGAATGTTGAGATGTTATATTGGTTTCACTGGTAAAAATAAATAATTGAAATGTGTATATATTTGTTTTTTGTTAAGTTGCCTAATAATTATGCACAGTAATAGTCACCTGCACACACAGATATCCCCCTAAAATAGCTATAACTAAAAACAAACTAAAAACTACTTCCAAAACTATTCAGCTTTGATATTAATGAGTTTTCTGGGTTCATTGAGAACATGGTTGTTGTTCAATAATAAAATTAATCCTCAAAAATACAACTTGCCTAATAATTCTGCACTCCCTGTATGTAGGGCGCACCTGCAGACGATTGAGTGTGAGGTGGTCAGAACATTTTAGAAATATTAAAACCAACTTCAAATCACATAGTGTACCCAGACATTGTAATATTAAACATAGCGGTAATTTACATTGTCTGCAAATAACTCCAATTGAGCACATCCCAAGATCTTATTTTTATAATCGATTCTATAGGCTCAGACAGAGAGAGACCTTCTGGATCTATAGACTCCAGACCTTACATCCATTAGGTCTCAACGCGAATATTGACCTTGCAGCTTTTCAAAATTAATTAATTTTAGTTTTAATATTTGCGTATCATTGATTGGTAATTTGCTATTTAATAATTTTTTATGAAGATATATAGATATTATATTAATGTATAATATCAACGATTTTGCTGGATCATTTATTATACAGAGTTATCATCCAATTATATATGTTGATTTCCTATTTATTCTATTTAGAATTTATTGTTTTTATTGTTTTTATTATCAGTTGGGATTGATTACTTATGGATTTTTGGTCATGTTTAAAGGAGTTCGATTTCTATCTTTTATTTATTTATTTATTATTATTCATTATTTATTTTTTATGACTCTATTTTTTTTTGTATTAGTTAAAGTACTATAATAAGGTTCACATGTCTGTATAAAGGGTATATATTTTTATGACTACTTGAGCCATTTAGCCAGATTAAGTGTTTAAGTTTGTTTATGAAATAGTATTATTCATCAATATTTAGTCTGTTTTTTGTAAAATATGGTAGTACATATTTGAATAGATTCCACTGTCAGATTACTATGGGCCGTATGAACTGTAATATTATTAGGAAGAAATGTTTATGTAAGATCTATAAGTGAATGTTTATATATATGATTACCCATTAGTCTATAGATTTTATGGTGTGATTTGAATTTTTAGAGTAATTACACTAATATCCAAATGTTTTATATTATAAAATATCACACATGAAAATGAAACATCAATTTAATAAGGCACCAAATGAATTTTGTAGGTTGTCTTTTTTTAGATTTAAATGTTAATGCTATCAGTATGTTACTGTGTATTTTAAGTGGAACGCAAACTTGCACTATGTTAGCCAGTCAGCTGTGATTTGAGACCCAAGCTGCCTTGTTAGGGGTATGTAAATTTTTAAGCAATATGATTGGTTAGAGGAGGTTTTTAAGCAGCAGGCTTTTGAGAACATGTATAACAGCCTGATGAAACGGCTCTGTGTAGCCGAGAAACGCGTTGCTTTGATCTTAAAACATTTTAATAAAATTGTTTTATCTTTACCCTGCTGGAGTTTGTTCTCCCCTCTTTCCATTTGTGGACTGTGTAAGTGTTAGCTAATCGGAGCTTTACACACTGTCTACCGTCACTCGCCTCCGCAAGTGTACAGATCCCCGGCACACAAGGAGGAAGGTGTGTCACCATTCTGAGATCCTGATTGGCCATACGGAACCCGGTCCGGCTCGAGGATTATCTGCTGCCTTTGTCTTCCGGGCGACGTTGAAGTCCCGGTCTGCTTTTTCAGGCACGCCACAGTGCCGTTCTGTTTGTGAGTATTGGTCCCTTCCATTTCTATATTTTTCTCTGGGTATTAGCGTTATTACCCTATTGGCGCCTTCCTTTTTCCTACTACAGATTTACCTCATATATTTCAGATTCTGTCCTTCAAAGTAGTATCCTTTCTCCTTTGGTTCTAGTGGGCCTGTTCATAATGAACTTAGACCTGAGAGATTTATTGTTTCCTTAATTGGAATCTTCTCCAGTTTTCTTAGTTTGCGCCATCCCAGTCAGACCTTTAAGTCTTGGGATATTGCAAGTGTGTTTTTCTGGACAATATATAGTTCAGGTATCATCCTGACTTCGAGCTAACTCTCTTTTAAGAGATTTTGTCCAATCTTCTTTTCCGGGGATGGCAAATGAATCTGGAGAAGAGTTCCCTTGTTCTATCCACAAGGATGATTTATTTTGGACTACCACAACATTACCCTGAATGCACCTGATTTCGTTTGATCTCGGAAGTTATGCAGGGTCAGGTCTGGTCAGTACCTGGATGAGAGACTGCCTGGGAACACCAGGTACGGTATGCTTGGACCTTTATTTGATTCTTTATCTAGGAGATGTCTTTCAGAGGTCAGAAAATCAAGGATTTTTCCCCACTCTGCAGTCTTCTGTCTGGCCAACAGTAAGTTTTAGTGGCCGGTGGATAGTTTAGCCATCTTGCAACCAGGAGGTTGGGAGTTTGGATTTAGCTGCAGTTGATTTTTCTTCACTTTTCTGTGACCCTGTGTATGGAGGGAAATTGGTCTGATGGTATTCCATGGACATCATTCCTTTTGCTATTTTCAATGACATGGAGAACTTTCGGATCTGTCTTAAAGGATAGATTTAGATCAGATGACAAGAGACTTTCTTCCGTAGTATTTTTTTCAAGGGTATCTATCTCCGGGCGCGTGTTTCTGGAGATATTCCTGGGTGATGTGAACACAGATGCCAACCTTCTGGGCTGGTAAGCTGTCTGGGTCTTTAAGGATTATGGACTCGGTAGTGTCTGCTATCCTCATTTAAACATCTTGGAGATGAGATCAATTCGCAATGCTCTGATGACTTGACCTCATTCGTCCCTAGCTTGGTTCCAGTCGGACAATATCACCTCTAGGGTTTACATCAACCATTAGGGAGGAACTAGGGGTTCCTTAGCCATGTAGGAGGTAACTTGGATTGATCAGCGGGAGGAAGCTCATATTTGCTGTCGGTCATTCACTTTCCAGGGATGGACAATTGGGAGTCAGACTTCTAAACAGACTGATAATTCATCTCGGGTAGTGAGTATTTCCAGCCGGAAGTGTTCTCTAGGTAGACCCTCACATAGGGGGTTTTCAGGATTTGGCTTCTGTGGGCATTTCGACAGAACGCCAAGTTTTGACGGTACGGTTTATGGTCATGTGATCCGCAGACCATCCTAATAGATGTTCTGACGTTTTTCTTGGATTTAGTCTTGCATACCTTTTTCCTCTGTTTATTCTCTTTCCACTAGTCATTACTCGTATTTTCAGATGAGAGCGGCGGTGATTTTATTAGCCCCTACGTGGCCTTGCAGGATCTGGTATGCAGACCTAGTGGAAATATCGTCTCTCCACCTTGGAGACTACCTCTGAGGAAGGATTCTTTTCCTTCATCTAAATCTCTGAAGCAGACTGCTTGAAGATTGGACGCTTAGTTTTATCTAGGGTGGTCTGGAGAAGGGTTTGTCCGTCAGTACCCTGAAGGGTCAGTTTTCTGCATTGTCTTTTTTGCTACATAAGCATCTGGTGGACGTGCCAGATGTGCAATCTTTTTGTCAGGCACTGGTCTACATCAGGCCTGTGTTTAAGTCGGTTGCTCCCCCTTAAAGTTCTTAAAGTTTTGCAGTAGGCTCTGTTTGAGCCATTACTTTCCATAGATATTAAGTTGTTATTTTGGAAGGTTTTGTTTCTCATTGCTATCTTTTTTTCTTGGAGAGTCTCAGAGCTCTCAGTTTTGCAGTGTGATTCGCCTTATTTTTCATGCAGTTAAGGGGGTTATTCGTACTAGTTAGGTTTTCTTCCTAAGTGGTTTCGGATAGATATATTATTCTTAAAATTGTTGTTCCTTCTCTGTGTTCATATATTTTGTCTCATAGGGAAAATTTGTTGCACAACTTTGATGTTGTGCGTGCTTTTATTTTCTATCTACAGGCGACTAAGGATTTTTACCAGTTTGTTGTTTGTTTCTCTGGGAAACATTAAGGTCAGAGAGCTTCAGCTACTTATCTTTCTCTTTGGTTGAGTAGTATAATGCATTTGGTTTATGAGACTGCTGGGCAGCAGCCTCCTGAGAGAATTTCAGCTTATTTCACTAGGGCTGTCCCTTCCTCTTGGGCTTTCAAGAAGGAAGTTTCTGTATAACAGATTTGCAAGGCTGCAACTTGGTCCTCTCTGCATACTTTTTCCAAATTTGATATTTTTGTCTGAGCTGAGGCTTCTTTTGGGAGAAAGGTTCTTTATAAGGTGGTGCCTTCTGTTTAGGTTACCTGTCTTGTCCCTCCCTAATCATCTGTCCTCTAGCTTGGGTATTGGTTCCCACTAGTAATTGATTATTCCGTGGACTCACCATATCTTAGGAAACAAAACGTAACTTATGCTTACCTGATAAATGTATTTATTTCCGGATATTGTGAGTCCACGGCCCACCCTTTATTTTAAGACAGTTATTTTATTTTTTTTTGTTTCAAAAGTTTATTGAGATTCAAACTTTTACATAGAAATAAACATACAAAATAAAATCAATTACATTCGTGAATCATTTTGCGTCTTACTTTTGAGGGGGTATGGATAGAGGGGGTGGGGGGGGAGGGGAGTTCAAGTATTGTTACAATAATTATCAATGTTGAGAGAAGAAGTCATTGTACAATAAAGTATACCGTCCAGGCCTGCGTGTGTTTTTAGCGTTGCTAAGGGCTTTTCTGAGGTTTTTTCCTTTTCATTTAGAAGAGGAGTGTATGTAGGTTTGCCACACAAAAAGCATCTGGGCGTATAAGTCTAAAGTTTTATTTTTCATGTAAAAATATTCTTCCAGAGATATAGTGCGATGGCACTCTGCGAGCCAGTGTGCCAGGGAGGGGATCTTATCTGATTTCCAGTTTCTTGCAATCAGAATTTTAAAACTATTGCTCAGGATATGAAATAGTTTTTTTAGTGGAGTAGAAAGTTTTCTCGGGGTCTTGTTAAAGAGCCATAAACAAGGGTCTAAGGGAGTGGGTATTCCTAGTATTTTACTAGATTCCTGAGCTACCTCGTTCCAAATAGGTATTAATTTACTGCATTGCCACCATATGTGGGACATGTGGCACTCTTCAGATCCACATCTCCAGCATTGAGCTGATTTAAGTTTATATATTTTTTTACACCGTTCTGGTGTTAGGTACCATCTTTGAAGTATTTTTAAGTTAAGCTCAACGAATTTGCAGGAGATTGAGGTTTTTTTTATATTGGTGAAAATTTGCAAGGCATCTGTGTAAGTGATTTCTATTCCCAATTCAGTGTTCCATCTGTCTATGTAATATGGTAGAGCTCCGTGTAAGACAGTTATTTTTAACTAAAATCTCAGGTACCTCTACACCTTTGTGTTATGTTCTTTTTCTATTTTCCCTTCAGCTGAATGACTGGAGGTTATGGGTAAGGGAAGTGACATATATAGCAGCTTTGCTGTGGTGCTCTTAGCCTCCTCCTGCTGGCCAGTAGTGATATTCCCACTAGTAATTGATGATTCCGTGGACTCACCATATCCGGAAATAAATAAATTTGTCAGGTAAGCATAAATTATGTTTTTTTAATAACCAAAGGTTTTAAACCTCAATACAATGTACTGGAAACATGAATCAACCCTATAATATTTACACCAACACACACATTACCCATTTTTTCCATAAACACTGTATATTGATTATGCTTAATTATTACTCTTTGAATTTATTTCTAAATGCAATAGAAAGTGTAAAGCTTTCACACTACACTATTATTTTTGAATTAATCTTTTTCTTTATAAATGGAAAGAGTCCACAGCTGCATTCATTACTTTTGGGAATTCAGAACCTGGCCACCAGGAGGAGGCAAAGACACCCCAGACAAAGGCTTAAATACCCCTCCCACTTCCCTCATCCCCCAGTCATCCTTTGCCTTTCGTCCCATGAGGTTGTCAGAGAAGTGTCAGAAATTTTAGGCATGGGACTGGAGTTTTAATTAGTCCTGTCAGTTTCTCAGTGAGAGCATGGATGAAAGTTAGAGTCCGGAGATGTAGGGAGAGTTTTTCTGCAAAACCATCCTGACTCATATTAACAGCTCCACAAGCAATCAGCGTTGACGAGTTTCGCTGCCTTCTTCTTCTTCTCTCAAGTCTATGGCAGAGACAATGCTACTATCTGTTACACTTGAAGGGCTGTGTTCCTGTTCCACAGCGTAGTTTCCGGTAAGATCGTTTCATTTTACTTTCCTTATGATTGTTTGTATTACATATGTTTTCCTGAGAGGCTACCACCTTGCGGGACTAACTATACTCAGGGCCTCAGTGAGGCTCCTTTTGTATCTTGGAATCAAGGGTTAATATCTCCTGAGGGGGGTTATTGAACAGGGTTTTTTTAAATCATGTTTGTTATGTGATTCAACCTGCGTATTTGTAGTGTTATTTAGGCTCTTGGCTATGGAACATAACGGCCTTAGGAAGTGACGTGGCCTTTAAGGTTAAGCACGCTTTTTGGACCGCGCAGTGCACCTGGTGATCGGGCGTGGTCTCATTTGGCTCTCCATTTTCGCATTTCTGACAGTGTGACGACGGAAAATTTCTGGTCCGCTGGTGTCTGGGTCCTAGGAGGTGGTGAGTACCCCAGCCATTGTGGGTGCCAGGTGCCGTTACAGTTTTCTTATTCTGCTTATCCTTCTCTAGAAGGTGGCTTGTTCCCCCCGGAGGTCATGGCACTTTTTGCATGTCCATTGTTATGGCGCTGACGCATCTGCAATTACCAGAAGTGTGCTTGCGGTATTGTGCATGTTCTGTTGACCGTGGCTCTTTAGGCATGGGATCGCCTGCTCAGCTCTCGGGGGAACGACTGTCCCTGGGGCTTCAGGGGGTCAACCTTTGTGGTCGGGTCATCTGCTCTGGCAAAGGTATGCTGTGCCTTTCGCTAGACTGGCGCGCCTTCGTGTCCTTTTGAGACACATTTTGGCGTTGTTGGAGGATCCCATCCTTAACGGATGTGGGAAGTCTCAGTCTTCTTCTTAGAATGGCTTGCAGCATTAGCTATATGAGTATGAAGTAATCTTCTTATAGCCTTGTTTATTTAGTATCCTTTCCAGTGCTGAGCTGGGAGAACAGGATCCAGGTCTGCGGGTGTGTCTGTTCTTCTTGGGCGATAACCTATGGGTTTCCTTATATTTATTTTATTCTGGTTAGGATGATTTTTTATTTCAGCTCATATTTTTCTGGAATCAATGCTCATGATTTTTGATTGCTCAGTGTCAGGGAATTGGTGTGTTTGGTACTGTACCTTTTAAATATCACTTCACCATATCCCTATATAAGGCTCCTCCTCATTCAACTCCCTGCTTGGTAATTTGTCTCAGTTAGACTCTCTGACTCCCTGCAAAGAAACCTAGCCGTTCCCTGCTGTTTAGCTTGGACCTCTTCACGCTTAGCCACCTCCTGTTCCTATCCCCTCTGTGTGGGATATCCTCTGTGGCTACTTCTCCACGAGTATTGTACTGACCTAATCTCATCCGGAACCAAGCTGCCTGTATCTGCAGCCGTTCCTCTTGCTGCACCGGGTGCGTGTGATGTCACACCCGGCATCTCCTCAGCTCTATCAGCGTGTGCCGCTCTCTCTCAGCAACAAGCTGTGTCACACATCTCAGCAGCACAGCCGGAGCTGCTCTCTCATCTGGATTCCTGTTATCTGGATAACCGGTCTGTATATTATACTTAACATTACCAGTAAACTGTTTCTCCTGCCTAAATAGACTTGTATTTACTTTGTATGCCAGTCCTTCAATTTGAACTGTGTTATTGATACCCTGTTTTGGAACTCACTTTACAAGCTCAGCTTCTACCAGCTTCAGTCTAATCCGGATACTGACTATTTTGCTTATTACTCTTGTGTGGTCATTAACCCATTCAAGTCCTCATTCTGGGAATCACAATATAAGTCACAACTTCCTTGATAATCATACCTAACTCAGTGGTTACTCTAATTACACACTAGGATTTATTATAATCTTGGCCTTCTAGTTACAAACAGTTAAGGCTTTGTGTGTGTGAGAGTGTGAGCTTATGTATATATTTTATTTGAATGCAATGGTTGTTTGATATTCTCTGGCACATGTTGCATATTGAAACTTATAACTGTGCCTTCATTACTAAAGTATCTTGCAGTTACTGATACTAAGCTATACACTCCAAGTTGTGTGACGCCTCCGTTTCACTCTGTATCCCTACAGTAGTGACCCTCAGTTCAATGAGCACAACAGGGTTCCTATAAGTTAAATCTGTGTGAATCCACGGTAAGGTGTGAGGCTGAGTGGTCCTAAAATAAAGGATACTAGGTACCTCTGATTACCTATCATCACATACATCACACTCAGTTTACTTCTACGGAAGTTTGTTTGGTGTGAGGACATGTTAGTCCTATGTTTGTCTGATGTTTGTTCTCCATCTCTGGGGATGTCTATCTGCGGCCTTGACAGTATCGATCCTGAGTTTCAGGCTGGTCCTGTTTGGGTTTGAAACCTTCTGTCTCAGACACATGGCGCCTGTTCTGCCTGGCTGGTCCGTTTGGTGGCGCCGAGTGTTTCACATTTTTATTTGTGTTATTACTTGTTTTTCTTTTACAAGTTCAGTTCGAGGCATGGAGGATTGGTTCAGTCCTTGTTAGCCTTTCTTGCTGGTCAACCGGGACTCGGTATGGTTCTGCTGCGACATACTCGGGTGTTTCCGTTTTTCATCGTGACTTAGAGTGTTTCCTTTCCATGTGGGTTGGAAGTCTAGAGGACTTAGGGTCTCCTTACCGTCGGTTCTTGGCGGTTTTGCCTTCAGGGGCTCATTGGAATTTCTTTTCCTGGACTTGTTCCTTTTTTAAGGTTCTCTTCCTTCGGGTCGGGATTTCTGGACTTGTCCGTTTCCATTAGCGGTTTGGCCGCCTTATGAGTGATACAAGTTGTCCTTAATATTCTCCCTTGGTCTCAAGAGTCTTTGGTGCGCCTCTGTTGTGCCATAGCTCTTTTTTGGAGTGTTGGACTCCTGTAAGGAGGGTTCTCTTCCTTTTGGGTCAAGTTTTATTAGTGAGTTTTGTCCCTGTTCTGGGTTGGTACGGTTATTTTCCTGTGAGGTCTGATTTTTCAGATGGGGAATTTGTGTTTGTTTGTTTCAAACAATTCTGGGCTCGGGCCTTTAGTTTTGTTTGGGGTCTTTCTGGACTGTGGCTGGTTCGGGACAATCAAGTTTTTCCGGGGAACATAGGCTATGGTCTATGGATTCGCTAGTTGAACCTGCTAGCAGCTTGGCCAGGTTTTCTGTACGCTTGCAGATACATTCCTATAGCTTGCCTTTTCTTTGAACAACGTGTATTCCCCTTCGGGGGAGTTTTTTCTTTTTTTTTTTTTTTTTTTCATCAGGTCGTCTGGATGTTTTAATTCGGCCTTTTGTTTTCAAAGTCTCCGGATCATGTATTGTGAGCATGTGCGCTGTTCTTATATGTGCCCTTCCCTTCAGGGGGAGTTGTTGTCCTTCTTAAGGAGGGGGGGTTCTTCTCTCTGGATAGTCGTTGTCCTGCCCTGTGTGCAGGAGGTTGGAACAGTTATTTATCCTGTAAGGGTGAGCAGTTTGCTCTTCTGGGTTTGTTCTGTTCCATCTGTGGAGTTTTGGAATCTCCGTGTTGAGACTGTCAGTTATGCATTTTGCTTTGTTCATCTCCTATGGGGTCCTCTTTAGGAGTACCTATTTGAAGGAGCTCTTTGGGTCGGCACCCAAGTTCTGTTGGGGTGGCCGAGTTCACCCCATTCCTCCTTCCCTGAGGGTAGGTGGTTTGCGTCCTTTCTGTTCCCCTGTTTTTCAGACCTGCCTGCCACCTGGGCTGGTCCAGTGTGGAGCAGAATCTGAGATCTGTTGTTCGTCCTTGGATCATTTGATTGGTGTTTCTCCATGTTCAAGATATGTGAGAAGGACTGGCGGCTTTTGGAAAGCCTGTGTTGTGCCCACTGTTTAGTGGATGTTTAGCAGTCTGACGATTAGGGTTTGATGTCTCTTTTCAGCTGCTCTTACTTGCCTGCAAGTAGTCTTTTTTTCAGAGTCATCCTGGTATGACTGTGGCGTGTAGTGTGCACGCGTCCGATCTCTGAATATTTCGATATTCTGAGCTATCTGTATGTTGAGGGCTCTGTCTTTGGTTGTCCTTTACGGTGCTGTTGCACTGCTTTAAGAAAAATTTATTTTTTCTCGATTTCAGATTCCCGGTACTAATCTTTGGTCTCTGTACTCTCCTGGGATCTGGGTGTTGCCTGCCTTGTTTCTCAAGACCGGTTCCGGTCTCTGTGAACTTGGTTCGGGTCTCTGGGTTCCTTATTTTATTTGGAACTTGGTGTACTTTTGGGAATCTTAGGGTTCTTTTGGGAATCCTGTTTTTTTCTTCCTCGTCTTCTCCTTTTTTGGGGAGTTTTAGGTAGTTGATCCCTTTCTCTTGTAAGGGGTGGGTTGTTGGGCATCGAATGCTGGGTGGCGGTGTCTCCTGGAGGCGTGTTGGCTCAGTCAAGTCTATTTCTGCAGTCTCTAGCAAGGCCTATGGACTATCTGCGGGTCAGTGTCCTTTGGGCTTTTTTTTTTTTAAGGTTTCTCAGCGTCGGACGAAGCAGGGTTTTTTGGGTGGGGTTGTTGGCCTTTTGTACCCTCTGTTTTTGCATTCAGTGTCCTCTATAGCTTGGGTATTGTTTTCCCAAAAGTAATGAATGTAGCTGTAGACTCTTTCCATTTATGAAGAAAAACATAAATTATGCTTACCTGATAATTTTATTTTCTTCAGATGGAAAGAGTCCACAGCTCCCCGCCCGTGTTTTTCTATGTGGCATCTGTTATTTTTATTCTTCTCACACCTTTTCACCCTGATATTTCTTCTACTGTTCCTTGTTCCTCGGCACAATGACTAGGAGATGGGGGAAGTGGGAGGGGTATTTAAGCCTTTGGCTGGGGTGTCTTTGCCTCCTCCTGGTGACCAGGTTCTCAATTCCCAAAAGTAATGAATGCAACTGTGGACTCTTTCCATCTGAAGAAAAGAAAAAGGATCAGGTAAGCATAATTTATGTTTTTAGTAGAGCACTATAAAGCGTTAAGCATTCTTACTTTATCACTTATTTTTCTTATTATCAAATACACATCATCAAAAGTTAATGTCACATGTGATCAAGGCATTTCCAAAAAATCATATATCTAACACTTTGGATTTGCAATTACTAAACTTGCCACATATTAACCTAGGTTGTATTTAAATATCACGTATTTAATAAATAAATACTATATAAAAAATACACTACATGAGCATTGTTTTCATAACACATAAAATTGGATAGAGCACAATGTAAAGCATTTTAGCACAAGACATTGTAAAGCACCAAAGCATTTATCAAAAATAAATCAAGTAAGGAATTGAAGTTTAATTTCCACAAACTACAAGATATGTTACAAACAAAATCGGTCTTCTACACTGTAACAAATCTTGGTTAACACATCGCTACTCAATGAAGGTACAGCTCATAAAATGGTTTTGTATATTGAACCTAACTCTGGTGAATATACTGTAACCTAATGAGGATATATTTTACACAGATCAATTGAATGAAGCTATATTCTAAATTGAATCACAGCAGAAAGAAGATTCATTTTACCTAAGGCTCAGATAGTAAATGGTAATTTCTTTACATAGCAATATAATAACAATTAAATACCTCCTATATCCTCTATATTACGAAGTCCATTAGGCATAATGCAATCATACTTTATCTAGTAAGTTCGCACATATCACTGACATAAAGTTTGTTTTCTATAAATAAAATTTTAAAAATAAATCTTTTTCTTTTTTGTATAACGATCCATTCAGTAAGAATAACCAATCAGAATCATTCAGATGACGCTTTTTGAATACTGAAATAACCATTGGCTTAGAGCTATTGCACTCTGCTGATTGGATCTCTAACAGTTTTTAACCCTAGAGTAAAGACCTATCTCTATCCCGGACTAAGTGCTGACACAAAACATGTTGGATATTTGATTTGTGCTGTTAGCGGTTCCGCTGGCTGTGATATAGTTACTTTATTGACTTCCTGTGAAGTCGTTTTATTGTATGCTAATAAAAGTTACTTTTTTTTTTAAAATCTTCAAAGTCCGATCCATTGGCAGCTGGATTCTTCCACTACGGCAAATTTTGCATGTTACATAATAAAAAGACTTGTGCAGCAGCAAAAAATTTGGGCCTAGATTTGGAGTTCGGCGGTAGCCGTCAAAACCAGCGTTAGAGGCTCCTAACGCTGGTTTTGGCCGCCCGCTGGTATTTGGAGTCAGTGATTAAAGGGTCTAACGCTCACTTTTCAGCCGCGACTTTTCCATACCGCAGATCCCCCTACGCCATTTGCGTATCCTATCTTTTCAATGGGATCTTTCTAACGCTGGTATTTAGAGTCGTTTCTGAAGTGAGCGTTAGAGCTCTAACGACAAAATTCCAGCCGCCTGAAAATAGCAGGAGTTAAGAGCTTTCTGGCTAACGCCGGTTCATAAAGCTCTTAACTACTGTACCCTAAAGTACACTAACACCCATAAACTACCTATGTACCCCTAAACCGAGCTCCCCCCACATCGCCGCCACTCAATTAAAATTTTTAACCCCTAATCTGCCGACCGCCACCTACGTTATACTTATGTACCCCTAATCTGCTGCCCCTAACCCCGCCGACCCCTGTATTACATTTATTAACCCCTAACCTGCCCCCCACAACGTCGCCGCCAGCTACTTAAAATAATTAACCCCTAATCTTCCGACCGCAAAGCGCCGCCACCTACGTTATCCCTATGTACCCCTAATCTGCTACCCCTAACACCGCCGACCCCTATATTATATTTATTAACCCCTAATCTGCCCCCCTCAACGTCGCCGACACCTGCCTACACTTATTAACCCCTAATCTGCCGAGCGGACCTGAGCGCTACTATAATAAAGTTATTAACCCCTAACCCGCCTCACTAACCCTATCATAAATAGTATTAACCCCTAATCTGCCCTCCCTAACATCGCCGACACCTACCTTCAATTATTAACCCCTAATCTGACGACCGGAGCTCACCGCTATTCTAATAAATTGATTAACCCCTAAAGCTAAGTCTAACCCTAACACTAACACCCCCCTAACTTAAATATAATTTACATCTAACGAAATTAATTAACTCTTATTAAATAAATGATTCCTATTTAAAGCTAAATACTTACCTGTAAAATAAATCCTAATATAGCTACAATATAAATTATAATTATATTATAGATATTTTAGGATTAATATTTATTTTACAGGCAACTTGGTATTTATTTTAACTAGGTACAATAGCTATTAAATAGTTAAGAACTATTTAATAGCTACCTAGTTAAAATAATAACAAATTTACCTGTAAAATAAATCCTAACCTAAGATATAATTAAACCTAACACTACCCTATCAATAAAATAATTAAATAAACTACCTACAATTACCTACAATTAACCTAACACTACACTATCAATAAATAAATTAAATACAATTGCTACAAATAAATACAATTAAATAAACTAGCTAAAGTACAAAAAATAAAAAAGAACTAAGTTACAAAAAATAAAAAAATATTTACAAACATAAGAAAAATATTACAACAATTTTAAACTAATTACACCTACTCTAAGCCCCCTAATAAAATAACAAAGCCCCCCAAAATAAAAAATTCCCTACCCTATTCTAAATTAAAAAAGCTACAAGCTCTTTTACCTTACCAGCCCTGAACAGGGCCCTTTGCGGGGCATGCCCCAAGAATTTCAGCTCTTTTGCCTGTAAAAGAATAAATACAATACCCCCCCCCCAACATTACAACCCACCACCCACATACCCCTAATCTAACCCAAACCCCCCTTAAATAAACCTAACACTAAGCCCCTGAAGATCTTCCTACCTTGTCTTCACCATACCAGGTTCACCGATCCGTCCTGGCTCCAACATCTTCATCCAACCCAAGCGGGGGTTGGCGATCCATCATCCGGTGCTGAAGAGGTCCAGAAGAGGCTCCAAAGTCTTCCTCCTATCCGGCAAGAAGAGGACATCCGGACCGGCAAACATCTTCTCCAAGCGGCATCTTCAATCTTCTTCCATCCGTTGCGGAGCGGGTCCATCTTGAAGCAGGCGACGCGGATCCATCCTCTTCTTCTGTTGTCTCCCGACGAATGACGGTTCCTTTAAGGGACGTCATCCAAGATGGCGTCCCTCGAATTCCGATTGGCTGATAGGATTCTATCAGCCAATCGGAATTAAGGTAGGAATTTTCTGATTGGCTGATGGAATCAGCCAATCAGAATCAAGTTCAATCCGATTGGCTGATCCAATCAGCCAATCAGATTGAGCTCGCATTCTATTGGCTGTTCCGATCAGCCAATAGAATGCAAGCTCAATCTGATTGGCTGATTGGATCAGCCAATCGGATTGAACTTGATTCTGATTGGCTGATTCCATCAGCCAATCAGAAAATTCCTACCTTAATTCCGATTGGCTGATAGAATCCTATCAGCCAATCGGAATTCGAGGGACGCCATCTTGGATGACGTCCCTTAAAGGAATCGTCATTCGTCGGGAGACAACGGAAGAAGAGGATGGATCCGCGTCGCCTGCTTCAAGATGGACCCGCTCCGCAACGGATGGAAGAAGATTGAAGATGCCGCTTGGAGAAGATGTTTGCCGGTCCGGATGTCCTCTTCTTGCCGGATAGGAGGAAGACTTTGGAGCCTCTTCTGGACCTCTTCAGCACCGGATGATGGATCGCCAACCCCCGCTTGGGTTGGATGAAGATGTTGGAGCCAGGACGGATCGGTGAACCTGGTATGGTGAAGACAAGGTAGGAAGATCTTCAGGGGCTTAGTGTTAGGTTTATTTAAGGGGGGTTTGGGTTAGATTAGGGGTATGTGGGTGGTGGGTTGTAATGTTGGGGGGGGGGTATGGTATGTTTTTTTTTACAGGCAAAAGAGCTGAAATCCTTGGGGCATGCCCCGCAAAGGGCCCTGTTCAGGGCTGGTAAGGTAAAAGAGCTTGTAACTTTTTTAATTTAGAATAGGGTATGGAATTTTTTATTTTGGGGGGCTTTGTTATTTTATTAGGGGGCTTAGAGTAGGTGTAATTAGTTTAAAATTGTTGTAATATTTTTCTTATGTTTGTAAATATTTTATTATTTTTTGTAACTTAGTTCTTTTTTATTTTTTGTACTTTAGCTAGTTTATTTAATTGTATTTATTTGTAGCAATTGTGTTTAATTAATTTATTGATAGTGTAGTGTTAGGTTAATTGTAGGTAATTGTAGGTAGTTTATTTAATTAATTTATTGATAGGGTAGTGTTAGGTTTAATTATATCTTAGGTTAGGATTTATTTTACAGGTAAATTTGTTATTATTTTAATTAGGTAACTATTAAATAGTTCTTAACTATTTAATAGCTATTGTACATGGTTAAAATAATTAAAAAGTTGCCTGTAAAATAAATATTAATCCTAAAATAGCTATAATATAATTATAATTTATATTGTAGCTATATTAGGATTTATTTTACAGGTAAGTATTTAGCTTTAAATAGGAATAAGTTATTTAATAAGAGTTAATTTATTTAGTTAGATGTAAATTATATTTAACTTAGGGGGGTGTTAGTATTAGGGTTAGACTTAGCTTTAGGGGTTAATACATTTATTATAGTAGCGGTGAGGTCCGCTCGGCAGATTAGGGGTTAATAATTGAAGGTAGGTGTCGGCGATGTTAGGGAGGGCAGATTAGGGGTTAATACTATTTATGATAGGGTTAGTGAGGCGGATTAGGGGTTAATAACTTTATTATAGTAGCGCTCAGGTCCGCTCGGCAGATTAGGAGTTAATAAGTGTAGGCAGGTGTCGGCGACGTTGAGGGGGGCAGATTAGGGGTTAATAAATATAATATAGGGGTCGGCGATGTTAGGGCAGCAGATTAGGGGTACATAGGGATAACGTAGGTTGCGGCGGTTTACGGAGCGGCAGATTAGGGGTTAAAAAAAATATGCAGGTGTCAGCGATAGCGGGGGCGGCAGATTAGGGGTTAATAAGTGTAAGGTTAGGGGTGTTTAGACTCGGGGTACATGTTAGAGTGTTAGGTGCAGACGTAGGAAGTGTTTCCCCATAGGAAACAATGGGGCTGCGTTAGGAGCTGAACGCTGCTTTTTTGCAGGTGTTAGGTTTTTTTTCAGCTCAAACAGCCCCATTGTTTCCTATGGGAGAATCGTGCACGAGCACGTTTTTGAGGCCGGCCGCGTCCGTAAGCAACTCTGGTATCGAGAGTTGCATTTGCGGTAAAAATGCTCTACGCTCCTTTTTTGGAGCCTAACGCAGCATTTGATTAAACTCTCGATACCAGAGTTAAATTTATGGTGCGGCCAGAAAAAAGCCCGCGGAGCGTTAACAGCCCTTTTACCGCCAAACTCCAAATCTAGGCCTTGGTTTGTCCAAATCTTTCGGAACTGCAATATTCGGTATTTGTTTTGTTCTATACAAAATAAATACTGAATATTTGTGGAACATTTGCATTATTTTTTGTTAAACAAATGTAAATGTTCCTGTGCTACAGGTGAAAAAGAGCAGTGCTAATCCCAACTCTTCTTCACAGAAGCCGCGCTAAAAGAAGTCTTAGTGCTGCAGATCCCAGGGCCTGCCCTACAGTACATTTTTGTTTAATGCAGGCTCTAGCATCCGTCTTACTAAGCCTCCTATTAGAGTGAGAATATCCACATTTTTGTAATGAAATCACATTCGTAACAAACAAATGCACATGCCTAATCATAAAGGTATATTTCAAAGGTTTTTTGCTATTTAAAATGTAACATGTTATATTACAATCTTTAAGTGTTTAATGTCCCTTTAAGGTGGTGTTTATGTCTTGTAAATGTAGAAAAGTAAATGTTCAGCAATGTTTAGTATAATTTACTCTAGATAGGAAGCCAACTAGAAACAAAAATCAACAAATATCATTAAAGCTTTAATAAAGCTTAAAGTGAATGTAAATTTTACACTTACTGACGACCGCAATGCGTTTCTTAACAGTACCCTAATGCAATCGCTAATTTTTTTTAAAATATAATATCCTTTGTTATTAAAACATATAAATTATATTTTTAAATTTCTAACGTTTCACTGCCAACTCCTCCCCAAACCAACTTTCTTGTTCTGGTAAAACAGGTTCACGATCGTGTTTTAAACTGCGCAGGCGTCAAACTCCGCAATATTGTAAATGATAAATAGTATTCAATGAATGAATTACTACATTCATTGAGTACTATTATATCGGTGAGAGCAGCAGCATCTCCGCTATAGTGTTTAGTGTATAGTGTTTCCATCTCCGCTATAGTGTTTAGTGTATAGTGTTTCCATCTCCGCTATAGTGTTTAGTGTATAGTGTTTCCATCTCCGCTATAGTGTTTAGCTCCATCTCTGATATAAAGCTTCACTTTGGAAGAAGCTTGTGTTTGCTAAATGATCTGTTTCATTTGCTAAAGGATCTGGGGTGCATATGCATTGCTATGTTGTTCAGGTCACATTTACGCACATTAGGCTGCCTAAGCAACCAATTTCCGAATTTAGAACTGTGAATAGGCTTTAATTTAATTAGGACATTACAAGTCTGGAGGAACCAAACATTATAATTCCTTATGTTCCTTTTTTTTTCCTATAGCCTTGTCAGGATTCATGAGTTTTATGATATAGCGCTCCGGTCTAGAATAAGTATCTACATTATTAGAATAGCGGTGCGTTCGTAGTCCGCATCTCAGAGCACTATGCAGCAGCTGATAGTCGTTTGAGAGGTGGGACAACTGTTTACATATGATAGCTAATTGGTCAGTTTATTTAGAAGGTGTGTGCCCACTGACCAATTGGATTGCAGAGATTGTTGAGAATATTAAATTTTGATGTTTTAAAACACACCCGGTGCCTCTAAACTTTCTTTTCTATTGTACTCAGGTCACATTTACTTTCCACACCAAAACCTTACAAAAAATTGCCAGCATTTAAGAGGCTAACGTTACCTCGGACTTGGAGTTTTCTTATTGGGATAATTGTGTGCTTGAGCGCATGCGCTTCTCGTGAACGTGCATTGCATCTGAAGGTGGATAAAATTTTCTAACGCATGCGTTGAAGAGGCACATGACATATCTGAAAAGGGTTTAAACTCCCCCGGGGGAAAAGCGGATTAGAAAGAGTAGCTGTCAATCATTGCAATAATGAGGGACAATATGGTGGGCGGAGGAAGCGCGGCACGAAAACGGAGTTAATAAATTGAAGTCCCCCTTATTTGAATTGCTTCACAATATTGTGTTAGGCACTAGAGGTGACTTTACATTCACTTTAATCAACCATAATGTGCCCCTTTTATATTTTAATGTAGCCATATGTTTTGGCCTGCCAAATTGTGTAAATATGTTATGAAAAAATGTTTTTATGGACTATTTTCAATCTAGAAAGACCCAGATTTCCTCTCAAACAGAAAAAAACTGAAAACTGTTTAACAATTTGGCTATGTTCTGCTCACAAAGAAAGTATTTATTTATTTTTTTTACCCCCAGATAACGTGTTTTGATTACGACAATGACGGAGGACATGATTTTATTGGAGAATTTCAGACAACGGTGATCAAAATGTGTGAAGCTCGGGATTCTATAGCTGTGAGTATAGGGACCCAAATATAGGCATACTGGCAATCTCCTGAGACCCCAATAGCAGTTAGCTAAACGTCACTGTAACATAAAACACGCAAATGTAAAAAAAAACTTAAAGCCTTATTCAATTTTCAAGTTTTGTTTTTAATTGTTACTATTTTTTAAAAAAATATAGGGCTAGATTACAAGTGTAGCACTAAATTATAACGGACAAATTTGCCGTTTGCTGAGCCTGCGATAATTAATCAGCCATTATAAGTGGCTGGTTATTGCTACCGCAAGCCTGGGGTAGCAATTAGAACTTATAAAATTAACCAGAGATCAGATCTCTAATTAATTTTATAAATGTGCCCCAAATGCCTCAAAATACAGTCTAGCGTATTTTATTAAAAAATAAAGATGCTGCTATTTTAATAAAATTACTGCACTAGGCAGTATTTTGGGGCTAAAGTTGGAGGCTGAGGGGTGTTAGAAAAAAACGCCTTTACAATGCGGTCTATGGAAAGTGAGTGTTCCTTGTAAATATATATGTATATGTTTATATACATATATATTTATGTGTTAATATTTGTATATACACATAATCATATACATATATATTTATAATTGCTGCCATCGCTGTGCTACTTACCCCCTTCGCTGCACTGAAGTTCTGATGTCGTCTCTGGAGAAAAATAAAGTTTAAAAATAATATGACACCCAATCTCTTGCGCAAACACCACAACATATTCGCAATAGCGCTTACCCAACATGGAAATAGGAATATTTCATATTCCAATGTTCTTTAAAATGATTTTTTGTAATATGTGCATACCTGATCGCATACTGTAATATACGCAAACCTGATCGCATACTGTAATATGCGCAAAAATGATTGAATACTGTAATATGCGCATACCCGATATGAAAAATATGTATACATGTATATTAATGTATTTATATGTGTATATATGTCCGTAAATACATATATACACATAATAATACATTAATACATATGTATTTATATATATATATATATATATATATATATATATATATATATATATATATATATATATATATATATATATATATATAAATATATACAGGCGTGTGTGTGTGTATGTGTATATATATATATATATATATATATATATATATATATATATATATATATATATACATATCAATCTTTCAACATGTATATGTATCTCAATGTTAAAGCCCTTTTTTTTTTCTTACACCCGAGATCTCATATATTTGAGCCTTTATAACTTTTGTGTGCAATATTTTTTGTCAATAATTTTTATTAGACAGTGTTATCATGAGTGTAACTGTACTGTATTGTGTTTTTGAAGTGTTTTGTTCAACTTTTTAATTTCGGAAAACAGTTAACCACAGCTCTGAGATCACAGTAAGGATTCTAGCGTAAATCAAGATTGCGCTAGCAATATCGCATTTTCACTCCACTTGTAATATTAGCGCAATTAAAAATGCTTGCAAAAAGACGATTTTGCTTGCACAAATCCGTTTGCACCTCACTTGTAATCTAGTCCAATGGCTTGTTCTAAGGACAGGAAGAGTTCTCCTTGAAATAAAAAAAATATTTTGAAACAAAGATTTATCCTTTCTAAATTATGTGAAATATCAATTTATGGGGGGAAAAGTCTAAAGATCAGTCTGAAATTTGAGTATGCATTTTTTACTTTAGCCAAGATCTCATGATTTAAAACTGAAATGTAACCCTCAATTACCCTTTTATCAAAAATATCCTCTTTATTAGTCAAATAATTAAGGCCTAGATTTGGAGTTTTGTCGGTAACGACCCGAAAAACTAACGCCGACTTTTTTCTGGCCGCACCATAAAAATAACTCTGGTATCGAGAGTCCACATAAAGGCTGCGTTAGGCTCCAAAAAAGGAGCGTAGAGCATTTTTAACGCAGCTTCAACTCTCGATACCAGAGTTGCTTACGGACGCGGCCAGCCTCAAAAACGTGCTCGTGCACGATTCTCCCATAGGAAACAATGGGGCTGTTTGAGCTGAAAAAAAACCTAACACCTGCAAAAAAGCCGCGTTCAGCTCCTAACGCAGCCCCATTGTTTGCTATGCGGTAACCCTTCCTACGTCTGCACTTAACACTCTAACATGTACCCCGAGTCTAAACACCCCTAACCTTACACTTATTAACCCCTAATCTGCCGCCCCCGCTATTGCTGACCCCTGCATATTATTTTTAACCCCTAATCTGCCGCTCCGTAAACCGCCGCTACTTACATTATCCCTATGTACCCCTAATCTGGTTCCCTAACATCGCCGACCCCTATATTATATTTATTAACCCCTAATCTGCCCCCCACAACGTCTCATCCACCTGCCTACACTTATTAACCCCTAATCTGCCGACCGGACCTGAGCGCTACTATAATAAAGTTATTAACCCCTAATCCGCCTCACTAACCCTATATTAAATAGTATTAACCCCTAATCTGCCCTCCCTAACATCGCCGACACCTAACTTCAATTATTAACCCCTAATCTGCCGACCGGAGCTCACCGCTATTCTAATAAATGGATTAACCCCTAAAGCTAAATCTAACCCTAACACTAACACCCCCCTAAATTAAATATAATTTAAATCTAACGAAATAAATTAACTCTTATTAAATAAATTATTCCTATTTAAAGCTAAATACTTACCTGTAAAATAAATCCTAATATAGCTACAATATAAATTATATTTATATTATAGCTATTTTAGGATTAATATTTATTTTACAGGTAACTTTGTATTTATTTTAACCAGGTACAATAGCTATTAAATAGTTAAGAACTATTTAATAGCTAAAATAGTTAAAATAATTACAATTTTACCTGTAAAATAAATCCTAACCTATGTTACAATTAAAACTAACACTATACTATCAATAAATTAATTAAATAAAATACCTACAATTACCTACAATTAACCTAACACTACACTATCAATAAATTAATTAAATAAAATACCTACAATTAACCTAACACTACACTATCAATAAATTAATTAAATACAATTCCTACAAAGAAATACAAATAAATAAACTTGCTAAAGTACAAAAAATAAAAAAGAACTAAGTTACAAAAAATAAAAAAATATCTACAAACATAAGAAAAATATTACAACAATTTTAAACTAATTACACCTACTCTAAGCCCCCTAATAAAACAACAAAGCCCCCCAAAATAAAAAATGCCCTACCCTATTCTAAATTACTAAAGTTAAAAGCTCTTTTACCTTACCAGCCCTGAACAGGGCCCTTTGCGGGGCATGCCCCAAGAAGTTCAGCTCTTTTGCCTGTAAAAAAAAAAACATACAATACCCCCCCCCCAACATTACAACCCACCACCCACATACCCCTAATCTAACCCAAACCCCCCTTAAATAAACCTAACACTAAGCCCCTGAAGATCATCCTACCTTGTCTTCACCTCACCAGGTATCACCGATCCGTCCTGGCTCCAAAATCTTCATCCAACCCAAGCGGGGGTTGGCGATCCATCATCCGGTGCCTGAAGAGGTCCAGAAGAGGCTCCAAAGTCTTCATCCTATCCGGAAAGAAGAGGCGATCCGGACCGGCAACCATCTTGATCCAAGCGGCATCTTCTATCTTCATCCGATGACGACCGGCTCCATCCTGAAGACCTCCACCGCGGACCCATCTTCTTCCGGCGACGTCCAACTGCAGAATGACGGTTCCTTTAAGGGACGTCATCCAAGATGGCGTCCCTCGAATTCCGATTGGCTGATCGGATTCTATCAGCCAATCGGAATTAATGTAGGAATATTCTGATTGGCTGATGGAATCAGCCAATCAGAATCAAGTTCAATCGGATTGGCTGATCCAATCAGCCAATCAGATTGAGCTCGCATTCTATTGGCTGATCGGAACAGCCAATAGAATGCGAGCTCAATCTGATTGGCTGATTGGATCAGCCAATCGGATTGAACTTGATTCTGATTGGCTGATTCCATCAGCCAATCAGAATATTCCTACCTTAATTCCGATTGGCTGATAGAATCCTATCAGCCAATCGGAATTCGAGGGACGCCATCTTGGATGACGTCCCTTAAAGGAACCGTCATTCTGCAGTTGGACGTCGCCGGAAGAAGATGGGTCCGCGGTGGAGGTCTTCAGGATGGAGCCGGTCGTCATCGGATGAAGATAGAAGATGCCGCTTGGATCAAGATGGTTGCCGGTCCGGATCGCCTCTTCTTCCCGGATAGGATGAAGACTTTGGAGCCTCTTCTGGACCTCTTCAGCCACCGGATGATGGATCGCCAACCCCCGCTTGGGTTGGATGAAGATTTTGGAGCCAGGACGGATCGGTGATACCTGGTGAGGTGAAGACAAGGTAGGATGATCTTCAGGGGCTTAGTGTTAGGTTTATTTAAGGGGGGTTTGGGTTAGATTAGGGGTATGTGGGTGGTGGGTTGTAATGTTGGGGGGGGTATTGTATGTTTTTTTTTACAGGCAAAGAGCTGAACTTCTTGGGGCATGCCCCGCAAAGGGCCCTGTTCAGGGCTGGTAAGGTAAAAGAGCTTTTAACTTTAGTAATTTAGAATAGGGTAGGGCATTTTTTATTTTGGGGGGCTTTGTTGTTTTATTAGGGGGCTTAGAGTAGGTGTAATTAGTTTAAAATTGTTGTAATATTTTTCTTATGTTTGTAGATATTTTTTTATTTTTTGTAACTTAGTTCTTTTTTATTTTTTGTACTTTAGCAAGTTTATTTATGTGTATTTATTTGTAGGAATTGTATTTAATTAATTTATTGATAGTGTAGTGTTAGGTTAATTGTAGGTAGTTTATTTAATTAATTTATTGATAGTGTAGTGTTAGGTTAATTGTAGGTAATTGTAGGTATTTTATTTAATTAATTTATTGATAGTATAGTGTTAGTTTTAATTGTAACTTAGGTTAGGATTTATTTTACAGGTAAATTTGTAATTATTTTAACTATTTTAGCTATTAAATAGTTCTTAACTATTTAATAGCTATTGTACCTGGTTAAAATAAATACAAAGTTACCTGTAAAATATAATTATAATTTATATTGTAGCTATATTAGGATTTATTTTACAGGTAAGTATTTAGCTTTAAATAGGAATAATTTATTTAATAAGAGTTAATTTATTTCGTTAGATTTAAATTATATTTAACTTAGGGGGGTGTTAGTGTTAGGGTTAGACTTAGCTTTAGGGGTTAATCCATTTATTAGAATAGCGGTGAGCTCCGGTCGGCAGATTAGGGGTTAATAATTGAAGTTAGGTGTCTGCGATGTTAGGGAGGGCAGATTAGGGGTTAATACTATTTATTATAGGGTTAGTGAGGCGGATTAGGGGTTAATAACTTTATTATAGTAGCGCTCAGGTCCGCTCGGCAGATTAGGGGTTAATAAGTGTAGGCAGGTGGAGGCGACGTTGTGGGGGGCAGATTAGGGGTTAATAAATATAATATGGGGTCGGCGGTGTTAGGGGCAGCAGATTAGGGGTACATAAGGATAACGTAGGTGGCGGCGCTTTGCGGTCGGCAGATTAGGGGTTAATAAGTGTAGGCAGGTGGAGGCGACGTTGTGGGGGGCAGATTAGGGGTTAATAAATATAATATAGGGGTTGGCGGTGTTAGGGGCAGCAGATTAGGGGTACATAAGGATAACGTAGGTGGCGGTCGGCAGATTAGGGGTTAAAAAAATTTATTCGAGTGTCGGCGATGTGGGGGGACCTCGGTTTAGGGGTACATAGGTAGTTTATGGGTGTTAGTGTACTTTAGAGTACAGTAGTTAAGAGCTTTATAAACCAGCGTTAGCCCAGAAAGCTCTTAACTACTGACTTTTTTCCTGCGGCTGGAGTTTTGTCATTAGATGTCTAACGCTCATTTCAGAAACGACTCTAAATACCGCAGTTAGAAAGATCCCATTGAAAAGATAGGATACGCAATTGACGTAAGGGGATCTGCGGTATGGAAAAGTCGCGGCTGAAAAGTGAGCGTTAGACCCTATTTTGAGTGACTCCAAATACCGGCGGTAGCCTAAAACCAGCGTTAGGAGCCTCTAACGCTGGTTTTCACGGCTAACGCCAAACTCTAAATCTAGGCCTAAGTATTTTGATTTCATGTTGAGTAATCTGGGAAGCTGTAACTATAGTTTAAAAAAATTGTATAGTGTTATAATAGTTATAGCTGTTTGGGCTTGCTTTACAGTCTCAATTATGTTATTTCAGATATACTTCATAGTAATTATTTTATTTTGCTTATTTCAGGTAGAATTTGACTGCATCAATCCTAAAAAACAGAAGAAAAAAAGAAACTATAAAAACTCTGGGCTTATTATTATAAAGTCCTGTAAGGTAAGAATGGCTGTGTGAGGTTTGTTTTATATATATTTATATATATATATATATATATATATATATATATATATATATATATATATATATATATATATATATATATATATATATATATATATATATATATCATACATACATATACAGGAGAGAGAGAGAGAAAGAGAGAGAGAGAAAAAGAAAGAAAGAGAGAGATAGAAAGAGATAGAAAGAAAGAGAGAGAAAGAAAGAAAAAGAGAGAGACAATAGTGTATGTATGAACTATAAGGTATCCTACATTATTGGTACCCCATGCTTTCTCTAAGTGAGTTATTAGATTTTGATAAATCATGTTTATTAATATAATATAATTTAGATATTGTACACTAAAACCATATCTAAGACCACTGTTGCAGTAATTGGAGCTACCACTAAAGTGTTAGACTCAGAATACCCTAGTCAAAAAGGATGATCTTCCTGGAGTCCATTGGAAGTAATCGATGACTCCAGACTAGTCATCAGAAGCCATCCTGAAGTATGCCCACAGGCCAAAATATTAAAATGAGATGACTCTAGAGTCATTCACTGGCTGTTCATGCTTGTGAAGTAATCAGTAAGGTAATCTGTTAATCATTCTGAAGTTATCACCCAGATTTTTTTACCTTAGCTGATGACTTTACCGGCTATGGTGTCTGTTGTGATATTTTATATAATTCTTTCTTCCTAGTTTGTGCTCTGACTTGTAAATGTATATAATTTTTGCAAAGAAGCAAGGGCGGGGACAATGTTGTTAGAGTGTGGAACCAGGAAATAAAGTGTGTAGTTAGTTGCTGTATAAATGGACTCTGTGTCAGATATATTTCTAAATCACCTGGATTTACAAACACTACACCGGCCTGATGTCTGATGATGAGTAAAAGACTTCCAAAGTAGTTTGATGATCACTAGATGACTACAGGATAGTCTCTAAAGTAATCCTGTTTGTCTTGGGTAGTGAGGCACTCTCAACATTCTTGAGCGCAGCAGTTCTATTGCTATGATTATTAGAAAATTGCTTTATGTGCTTCTCCAGCAATGCTTCCCCTCCTTTTCACTAGAGTAGAAAAGAGCATTTTAGTTAAAGGGCCATAATACCCAAATGTTTAAACACTTGAAAGTGATGCAGCATAGCTGTAAAAAGCTGACTAGAAAATATCTTCTGAACATCTCTATGTAAAAAAGAAAGATATTTTACCTCAAAAGTTCCTCAGTAGCCACCTCCCATTGTAAAGGATTTCTAAGCAGCATTTTAGTGTGTCTGTCCTGGGATATCTGAAGGGATGAGCATCGTGCACTCTTATCTTATTTCACCAATCAGGTAAAGGAAGTTTACAATGAAATCTCATGAGAGTCAAGTCAAATCTCATGAGATCACAGTAAAAGTTCATGACCTCAGCACTGCTGATGCTGATTGGCTGCTGTTTATTTCTCTTGTTAAGTGTATTCAGTCCACGGATCATCCATTACTTATGGGATATATTCCCTTCCCAACAGGAAGTTGCAAGAGGATCACCCAAGCAGAGCTGCTATATAGCTCCTCCCCTCACATGTCATATCCAGTCATTCTCTTGCAACTGACATAGTAGGAAGGTGTGAGAGGAGTGTGGAATTTTTATACTTAATTATTTCTTCAATCAAAAGTTTGTTATTTTAAATGGCACCGGAGTGTGCTGTTTTTTTCTCTCAGGCAGTATTTAGAAGAAGAATCTGCCTGCGTTTTTCTATGATCTTAGCAGAAGTAACTAAGATCCACTGGCTGTTCTCGCACATTCTGAGGAGTGGGGTAACTTCAGAAAGGGAATAGCATGCGGGTGTAACAACCTTCCTCTCTCTATAGGGTTAATCCTTTTTGCCTCCTTTTCAAATCACTTATCCTTTATAAGGAACGCCCTTTCCTAATACCTTTGCTTGGTATTAAGGATCTCACCTGGTTACTAGCCTTTCTGCTCCTCTTAGGATCTAAACTCCTACTTATATCAAGTCTACTCCTGAGCATCTCTCTCCAACTTAATCAGGCAGCATTTCCAGCTTAATCATTTACCTCCGGACTTCGCTCTGGACATCTCTCACTCAGATTCCATATCTCAGCTCCGGAGCAACAACTGACAGGCGGGTGACGTCACCGACGGCCGCTCCGATCACCTCCGCACACGCCACGCTACAGATCCTGGCTCCGGCTTCCTTCCGCTGCTTGTTCAGCTCTGCAAAGCAAACACCTCTCTCACTGGTCTCTCTCAAGCCGTTCACATATCCTTTGACCACGCTTGGTAAGCGAACCTATCTCCATATTAATTCAGAATTCAAACACATTATTTGATTGCATTTATCTGACATCTATTTGCTAAATATTGTGAAAGTTTATTCTACTTGCTCAACTAGTATTACATGAACCGGCTAAACGTTAACTACAGCATATCTCAGTCACATATGCTGTGTTAACTATAAGCTATATAAAACATCCTAAATTAAATTCATAATAACAACAGTCATTGTTTTTATGAGACATTTGGGATAACACATTTAATCTTGATAGAGAAATACTGAGATATTTGACATATTTAAAGAATGAATCTAAGGAAGAATGTTTGAATTGTTACAGAATACCAAGCCTATAAAAACAAGATAAAGTGTGATGGATCCTGTGGAACTCTCAAACTATGTGGTTACCTTAGGCCAAAAGGTTGATCAACTAAATCAGGGCCTTAGAGATTTACAGATAGAAAATCAGACTCTAAAAAATATCATCAAAGAAGGCCTAACCCCAGCACACCAACACACTGATTCCCCCCCAGAACCACCTGTAAGTCCACCAGACAAATTTAGTGGAGACAGGAAACAATTCAGACAATTTATCAATGCTTGCACATTATTTTTCACTTTAAAACCTAAAACTTTTATTAATGATAAAATTAAGGTTTTAACAATAATATCTTATCTAAGAGGTGAACCCCGTGTCTGGGCAGATTCACTCTATGAACAAAATAATCCAATAATTAATTCTTTGGATAATTTTCTTAGCTCATTATCCTCCCTTTATGAAGATCCACACAGACAGAGTACTGCTGAACATAAACTCAGAGGTTTAAAACAGAATAAAAGGGCTGTGGAGGATTATATCTCAGAGTTTAAAATCTGGCAAATAGACTCTGGATGGAACCAGGTTTCCTTAAAGAGTCAATTTAGATTGGGTTTATCAGAACCTATTAAAGATGAATTTGCCAGATTAGATTTACCAGATGACTTAGAAGCTTTAATGCAGTTAAGCATAAAGATAGATCACAGACTTAGAGAGAGGAAACAGGAAAAGTTTTCCCATGACACCAATATCAGATATCATGACTCAAGAGCATCACTGCAGAATACAAAGGGTACAGAGGAACCCATGGATATAGGGACCATCAAAGGACCTTTAACTTCAGATGAAAAGATCAGACGTAGACTCAATCATTTATGCCTGTATTGTGCTTCAAAGGATCATGATGTCTCTAATTGCCCAGTACTTAAAAGAGTTAAAAAGGGTAAGAAAACAGACACTGAGTTAACCCTGAAATTAACTAACACTCAGGTAACAAACTGTCTTATTCCCGTCTCTTTACAGTGGGACCACCACCGCCTGTGCTCTGAAGCTGTAATCGATTCTGGGGCATATTCTTGTTATATAGATTCTGCACTTGTATTGTTGAATAAAATTCCACTTGTTAAAAAGCAAAAGCCTGTATTAGTGCGTCTCATTGACGGTAAACAACTAGAATCCGGGCCTATTACACACCAAACAGTACCTATTAAGGTTATATCACAAAACAACCATCATGAATATATTACATTCGATGTGTTGTCATCACCCATATTCTCACTTGTATTGGGGTTACAATGGTTAAAATTACATCAACCAACAATAATTTGGGAATCTAATAACATACAATTTATTTCCAGCTACTGTAAGACCACCTGTTTACCACATATACCCTTACTAACGATCACTGAAACTAAAATTCCGAAAGAGTATACAGATTTTGAATTAGTATTTTGTAAAAAAGAGGCTGAATCACTACCACCCCACCGGCCATATGATTGCCCAATTGATTTAATTCCTGGATCTGACATACCATATGGGCACATATTCCCATTATCAGAATCCGAATTGTCACATTTAAAAACTTACATCAATGAGAATCTCCGAAAAGGATTCATAAGACCTTCAACCTCTCCGGCAGGAACAGGTATCTTTTTCGTTAGAAACAAAGATCATTCCCTACGTCCAATTGTGGACTACAGGGAATTAAATAAGAGAACTATAAAAAATCGCTACCCTCTTCCCTTAATTCCCGAATTAATTGAGAGGTTGCGAGGTGCAACTGTATTTACAAAACTTGACCTAAGGGGGGCGTATAACCTCATAAGAATTAGACCAGGTGATGAGTGGCTCACTGCCTTCAGAACCCGATATGGGTTATACGAATACACCGTTATGCCCTTTGGGCTTTGTAATGCCCCTGCCACGTTTCAAAGATACATAAATGACATTTTCAGGGATTTACTTGACACCTCCATGGTCATATATCTGGATGATATCCTGATCTATTCATCCAATATTGAAGAACATGTTAGACAAGTCAGAACTGTACTTTCCAGGTTACAAGCACATCAATTGTATGTGAAATTAGAGAAATGTATTTTTCACTCTCAGGATATCACATTTTTTGGTTATCATATCACACCACAAGGTATTTCAATGCAAAATGACAAGGTTTCTACCATACAAAATTGGCCAATTCCAAAAACAAAAAAGGACATTCAGAAATTTCTTGGTTTTTCCAATTTTTACCGGAAATTCATAAGAAATTTTGCAGGCATAACAAAACCTTTAACTGATTTAACCAAAAACAATACTCCATTCTTATGGACACAATCAACAAATGAAGTATTCCAATATCTAAAGACTTGTTTTACAACTGCACCAATATTGTCTTTTCCCAAATCCAATCTTCAGTATATTCTAGAAGTTGATGCATCTCATTATGCCATAGGAGCCATACTCTCTCAGAGACCTTCACCTCAAGAACCCATTCACCCAATTGCGTTTTACTCAAGAGTACTAACATCCTCAGAACTCAACTACCACATAGGGGAGAAGGAACTGCTCGCTATGAAATCAGCTTTAGAACATTGGAGGCACCTCCTAGAGGGTACTGACATTCCTATTCAAATATATACAGACCATAGGAACCTCCAATATCTTAAGACTCACCGAACATTAACATCCAGACAAGTGAGGTGGAGTCTTTTCTTTTCAAGATTTTCATATACCATAACCTATAGACCCGCCTCCAAAAACACGAAAGCAGACATCCTTTCGAGACTACCTGAAAAACCTAAACAACAAACTCCCTATGGGACTATATTACCAGAACACTGCTTCCAGGAGACTCTTGGTATAGCTTTCAATGAGGACTCGTTTTTTCTGGATAAACAACAAAAAGATATTACTTTACCCAAACATTTGTTACAAAAACATGTTGATGGATTATACTATAAAAATGATAAGCTGTATGTACCTCCTTCATTGAGAATGAATATTCTCAAATCTATGCACGAGTCTTACCTAGCAGGTCACCCAGGTATAAGTAGGACTCTAGAATTAACAAAGAGGTCCTATTGGTGGCCACACATGGGTTCTGACATTCAAAAATATGTACAGTCTTGTGAGATTTGTACTACCTGTAAAATTGAAAAACACAAGCCAGTGGGTTATTTACTTTCGCTACCTATACCTGACAAACCATGGACTCACATAGCTGCAGATTTTATCGTAGAACTACCTAAATCAAGTAACTATAACACAATTCTGGTGGTTGTTGATTTATTCACGAAACTTGCACATTTTATACCCTTTCACAAACTCCCAACATCATTGGAAACTGCAACTTTATTGATAGAACACGTCATCAAATTGCATGGGTTACCGCTATCCATTACTACGGATAGAGGTACTCAGTTTACTTCTCGTATGTGGAAAGAACTCTGTAAAGCATTGAATATCGAACAATGCTTAAGTACTGCCTACCATCCCCAGACGAATGGCCAGACGGAAAGGACAAACCAGTGGTTGGAGGAATATCTCAGGTGTTTTGTGACCCAAAACCAAGAAAATTGGTCATCACTGCTACCGCTGGCGGAATTCGCTCACAACAACGCATATCATACCGCGATCAAGAGTACGCCTTTCTTTGCGAATTATGGGTTTCACCCAATCTTTCACGTTAATCCACAACATGACAGTCAATGCCCTGTTGTTAACGACACCACTAACAGCATTTCTGAAACCTTTTCTATTCTTGCTGAAAACATTAAGATTGCCCAGGACAGACAAAGTGTATTACGACCTCAGAAAGGGGTCCTTCGCCTAATTATATGATCGGAGACCTAGTATGGTTATCGACTAAAAATCTTCGTCTCAGTACACCAACTAAGAAACTGAATAGGTTCTACATTGGTCCATTTCCAATTAAAAAGATTGTAAATTCTAATGCAGTGACATTGGACCTCCCTGAAAAATACAGGATACATCCCACCTTTCATGTCAACTTACTCAAACCATATAAAGAACTCAGGAACACATCCTTGAGAACTACTCCACAGGTACCCATTGTCCCTGACTGTGAGTTTGAAGTGGAGAAAGTACTTGACTCTAGGAAAGTTTCTGGTAGGTTACAATACCTCATCCATTGGAAGGGTTACTCATCCGATGAAGACTCTTGGGAGCCGTCAGTTAATCTATCTGCCCCAAGGTTGGTGTCGCTATTTCATCGTCGGAATCCGGATCGGCCTCGTCCTTGAACCTCGGAGTGGTTCATTTTTGGGGGGCCCTCTGTAACAACCTTCCTCTCTCTATAGGGTTAATCCTTTTTGCCTCCTTTTCAAATCACTTATCCTTTATAAGGAACGCCCTTTCCTAATACCTTTGCTTGGTATTAAGGATCTCACCTGGTTACTAGCCTTTCTGCTCCTCTTAGGATCTAAACTCCTACTTATATCAAGTCTACTCCTGAGCATCTCTCTCCAACTTAATCAGGCAGCATTTCCAGCTTAATCATTTACCTCCGGACTTCGCTCTGGACATCTCTCACTCAGATTCCATATCTCAGCTCCGGAGCAACAACTGACAGGCGGGTGACGTCACCGACGGCCGCTCCGATCACCTCCGCACACGCCACGCTACAGATCCTGGCTCCGGCTTCCTTCCGCTGCTTGTTCAGCTCTGCAAAGCAAACACCTCTCTCACTGGTCTCTCTCAAGCCGTTCACATATCCTTTGACCACGCTTGGTAAGCGAACCTATCTCCATATTAATTCAGAATTCAAACACATTATTTGATTGCATTTATCTGACATCTATTTGCTAAATATTGTGAAAGTTTATTCTACTTGCTCAACTAGTATTACATGAACCGGCTAAACGTTAACTACAGCATATCTCAGTCACATATGCTGTGTTAACTATAAGCTATATAAAACATCCTAAATTAAATTCATAATAACAACAGTCATTGTTTTATGAGACATTTGGGATAACACATTTAATCTTGATAGAGAAATACTGAGATATTTGACATATTTAAAGAATGAATCTAAGGAAGAATGTTTGAATTGTTACAGCGGGGTCCCCTGCAGATGAGGTATGTGCAGTAGAATATTTTTCTAAGGAATGGAATTGACTAAGAAAATACTGCTGATACCGATGTAATGTAAGTATAGCCTTAAATACAGTAGCGACTGGTATCAGGCTGATGAATGTATGTACAATAAGTAATTTTCTAAGGAATGGAATTTGACTAAGAAAATACTGTTAATACTGAAGTAATGTATGAGCCTTAACTGCAGTAGAAGCGACTGGTAGCAGGCTTATTAATAACACTACCTAACTTTTAAAGTGCATGTTTAAAACGTTTACTGGCATGTTATTTGTGAGGTACTTTGGTGATAAATCTTTTGGGGCATGATTTTCCACATGGCTGTCGTTTATTTCTGCATAGAAATGGTTAACTGAGGCTTCCCACTGTTGTAATAGGAGTGGGAGGGGCCTATTTTAGCGCTTTTTTGAGCAGTACAAATTCAGTTACAGTCTTCCTGCTTCTTCCTCCTTGATCCAGGACGTCTCTAGAGAGCTCAGGGTTCTTCAAAATTCATTTTGAGGGAGGTAATCAGTCACAGCAGACCTGTGACAGTGTGTTTGACTGTGATAAAAACGTTAATTGTTAAATTGATTATCCGTTTTTGGGTACTAAGGGGTTAATCATCCATTTGCTAGTGGGTGCAATGCTTTGCTAACTTAATACATTTACTGTGAAAATTTGGTTGCTATAACTGATTTGGTTCATTGTTATTTCAACTGTGACAATTTTTTGTGCTTCTTAAAGGCGCAGTAGCGTTTTTTATATTGCTTGTAAACTTATTTGAAAGGTTTTTCCAAGCTTGCTAGTCTCATTGCTAGTCTGTTTAAACATGTCTGACACAGATGAATCTGTTTGTTCACTATGTTTGAAGGCCAATGTGGAGCCCCATAGAAATATGTGTACTAAATGTATTGATGTCACTTTGAATAAAAGTCAATTTTTATCTGTAAAGAAATTATCACCAAACGAGGGGGAAGTTATGCCGACTAACTCTCCTCACGTGTCAGTACCTTCGCCTCCCGCTCAGGAGGCGTGTGATATTGTGGCGCCAAGTACATCAGAGAGGCCCATACAAATCACTTTGCAAGACATGGCTGCTCTTATGACAGAGGTATTATCTAAATTGCCAGAATTAAGAGGCAAGCACGATAGCTCTGGGTTAAGGACAGAGCGCGCTGATGATGTGAGAGCCATGTCCGATACTGCATCACAATTTGCAGAACATGAGGACGGAGAGCTTCATTCTGTGGGTGACGGATCTGATCCAGGGAGACCGGATTCAGAGATTTCTAATTTTAAATTTAAGCTTGAGAACCTCCGTGTATTGCTAGGGGAGGTATTAGCGGCTCTGAATGATTGTAACACGGTTGCAATTCCAGAGAAAGTATGTAGGTTGGATAGATACTTTGCGGTACCGGTGTGTACTGACGTTTTTCCTATACCTAAAAGGCTTACAGAAATTATTAGCAAGGAGTGGGATAGACCCGGTGTGCCCTTTTCCCCTCCTCCGATATTTAGAAAAATGTTTCCAATAGACACCACCACACGAGACTTATGGCAGACGGTCCCTAAGGTGGAGGGAGCAGTTTCTACTTTAGCTAAACGTACCACTATCCCGGTGGAGGATAGTTGTGCTTTTTCGGATCCAATGGATAAAAAAATTAGAAGGTTACCTTAAGAAAATGTTTGTTCAACAAGGTTTTATCTTACAGCCCCTTGCATGCATTGCGCCTGTCACTGCTGCTGCGGCATTCTGGTTTGAGTCTCTGGAAGAGGCTATTCGCACAGCTCCATTGGATGAGATTATGGTCAAGCTTAATGCACTTAAGCTAGCTAATGCATTTGTTTCTGATGCCGTTGTACATTTAACCAAACTAACGGCTAAGAACTCCGGATTCGCCATCCAGGCGCGCAGAGCGCTATGGCTTAAATCCTGGTCAGCTGACGTGACTTCTAAATCTAAATTGCTTAATATTCCTTTCAAGGGGCAGACCTTATTTGGGCCCGGCTTGAAAGAAATTATTGCTGACATTACTGGAGGTAAGGGTCATACTCTTCCTCAGGACAGGGCCAAATCAAAGGCCAAACAGTCTAATTTTCGTGCCTTTCGTAACTTCAAGGCAGGAGCAGCATCAACTTCCTCCGCTCCAAAACAGGAAGGAACTGTTGCTCGTTACAGACAGGGCTGGAAAGCTAACCAGCCCTGGAACAAGGGCAAGCAGGTCAGAAAGCCTACTTCTGCCCCTAAGACAGCATGAAGAGAGGGCCCCCTATCCGGAAACGGATCTAGTGGGGGGCAGACTTTCTCTCTTCGCTCAGGCTTGGGCAAGAGATGTCCAGGATCCCTGGGCGTTGGAGATCATATCTCAGGGATATCTTCTGGACTTCAAAGCTTCTCCTCCACAAGGAAGATTTCATCTTTCAAGGTTATCAGCAAACCAAATAAAGAAAGAGGCATTTCTATGCTGTGTACAAGACCTCTTAGTAATGGGGGTGATCCACCCAGTTCCGCGGACGGAACAAGGGCAAGGGTTTTACTCAAATCTGTTTGTGGTTCCCAAGAAAGAGGGAACCTTCAGACCAATCTTGGACCTAAAAATCTTAAACAAATTCCTAAGAGTTCCATCATTCAAAATGGAAACTATTCGAACCATCCTACCCATGATCCAAGAGGGTCAATACATGACCACAGTAGACTTAAAGGATGCCTACCTTCATATACCGATTCACAAAGATCATTATCGGTACCTAAGATTTGCCTTTCTAGACAGGCATTACCAGTTTGTAGCTCTTCCCTTCGGGTTAGCTACGGCCCCGAGAATTTTTACAAAGGTACTGGGCTCACTTCTAGCGGTGCTAAGACCGCGAGGCATAGTGGTGGCTCCGTACCTAGACGACATTCTGATACAAGCGTCAAGTTTTCAAATTGCCAAGTCTCATACAGTGATAGTTCTGGCATTTCTGAGGTCGCATGGGTGGAAGGTGAACGTGGAAAAGAGTTCTCTATCACCACTCACAAGAGTCTCCTTCCTCCTTCTGATAGATTCTGTAGAAATGAAAATTTACCTGACGGAGGCCAGGTTATCAAAACTTTTAAATGCTTGCCGTGCCCTGCATCTCAGACCTCTGCAATTATGCATGCTAAGTCAGTGGAATGGGGATTACTCAGATTTGTCCCCTCTACTAAATCTGGATCAAGAGACCAGAGATTCTCTTCTCTGGTGGCTTTCTCGGGTCCATCTGTCCAAGGGGATGACCTTTCGCAGGCCAGATTGGACAATTGTAACAACAGTTGCCAGCCTTCTAGGTTGGGGCGCAGTCTGGAACTCCCTGAAGGCTCAGGGATTATGGACTCAGGAGGAGAAACTCCTCCCAATAAATATTCTGGAGTTGAGAGCAATATTCAATGCTCTTCTAGCTTGGCCTCAGTTAGCAACACTGAGGTTCATCAGATTTCAGTCGGACAACATCACGACTGTGGCCTACATCAACCATCAAGGGGGAACCAGGAGTTCCCTAGCAATGTTGGAAGTCTCAAAGATAATTCGCTGGGCAGAGTCTCGCTCTTGCCACCTGTCAGCAATCTACATCCCAGGCGTGGAGAACTGGGAGGCGGATTTTCTAAGTCGCCAGACTTTTCATCCGGGGGAGTGGGAACTTCATCCGGAGGTCTTCGCTCAACTGATTCATCGTTGGGGCAAACCAGAACTGGATCTCATGGTGTCTCGCCAGAACGCCAAGCTTCCTTGTTACGGATCCAGGTCCAGGGACCCGGGAGTGGCGCTGATAGATGCTCTGGCAGCCCCTTGGGTCTTCAACATGGCTTATGTGTTTCCACCATTTCCGATGCTACCTCGACTGATTGCCAAGATCAAACAGGAGAGAGCATCGGTGATTCTGATAGCGCCTGCGTGGCCACGCAGGACCTAGTGGACATGTCGTCCTGTCCACCATGGTCTCTACCTCTGAGGCAGGACCTTCTAATACAAGGTCCTTTCAACCATCCAAATCTAATTTCTCTGAGGCTGACTGCATGGAGATTGAACGCTTGATCCTATCAAAGCGTGGCTTCTCGGAGTCCGTTATTGATACCTTAATACAGGCACGGAAGCCTGTTACCAGAAAGATTTACCATAAGATATGGCATAAATATTTATATTCGTGCAAATCCAAGGGTTACTCATGGAGTAAGGTTAGGATTCCTAGGATATTGTTCTTTCTACAAGAGGGTTTAGAAAAGGGCTTATCTGCTAGTTCGTTAAAGGGACAGATTTCTGCTCTGTCTATTCTCTTACACAAACGTCTGGCAGAAGTTCCAGACGTCCAGGCTTTTTGTCAGGCTTTGGCTAGGATTAAGCCTGTGTTTAAGACTGTTGCTCCTCCGTGGAGCTTAAACTTGGTTCTTAAAGTTCTTCAAGGGGTTCCGTTTGAACCCCTTCATTCCATTGATATTAAGCTTTTATCTTGGAAAGTTCTGTTTTTGATGGCTATTTCCCCGGCTCAAAGAGTCTCTGAGTTATCGGCCTTACATTGTGATTCTCCTTATCTGATTTTCCATTCAGACAAGGTAGTTCTGCGTAATAAACCTGGGTTTTTACCTAAGGTAGTTTCTAACAGGAATATCAATCAGGAGATTGTTGTTCCATCATTATGTCCTAATCCTTCTTCAAAGAAGGAACGACTTTTGCATAATCTGGACGTAGTCCGTGCCCTGAAGTTCTATTTGCAGGCAACTAAAGATTTTCGTCAAACTTCTTCCCTGTTTGTCGTGTACTCTGGTCAGAGGAGAGGTCAAAAAGCTTCGGCAACCTCTCTCTCCTTTTGGCTTCGTAGCATAATACGTTTAGCCTATGAGACTGCTGGACAGCAGCCCCCTGAAAGAATTAAGGCTGTGACACACTGCAAGCGGAGCAACGCGAGGCAAAGCAGCTGCTTCGCTCCGCGTCGCATCGCTTCTGAAGTTCAGATATTTCATCTCTGAGTGCTCAGCTACGCAACCTGACGCAGCAGTGTGCTCAGAGATGAAAAGGACACACTGAGCGCACACAGCTGCATGTACATGCTGCGCGTTGCTCTGCTTGCAGTGTGTCACGGCCTTTACAGCTCATTCCACTAGAGCTGTGGCTTCCACCTGGGCCTTTAAGAATGAGGCCTCTGTTGAACTGATTTGCAAGGCTGCAACTTGGTCTTTGCTTCACACTTTTTCAAAATTTTACAAATTTGACACTTTTGCTTCTTCGGAGGCTGTTTTTGGGAGAAAGGTTCTACAGGCAGTGGTTCCTTCCGTTTAAGTTCCTGCCTTGTCCCTCCCATCATCCGTGTACTTTGGCTTTGGTATTGGTATCCCATAAGTAATGGATGATCCGTGGACTGAATACACTTAACAAGAGAAAAACATAATTTATGCTTACCTGATAAATTTATTTCTCTTGTAGTGTATCCAGTCCACGGATCATCCATTACTTATGGGATATATTCTCCTTCCCAACAGGAAGCTGCAAGAGTCCACCCACAGCAAAGCTGCTATATAGCTCCTCCCCTAACTGCCATTACCAGTCATTCGACCGAAAACATGCAGAGAAAGGAAAACCATAGGGTGCAGTGGTGACTGTAGTTTAATGGAAAAATTACCTGCCTTAAAGTGACAGGGCGGGCCGTGGACTGGATACACTACAAGAGAAATAAATTTATCAGGTAAGCATAAATTATGTTTTCTCTTGTTAAGTGTATCCAGTCCACGGATCATCCATTACTTATGGGATACCAATACCAAAGCTAAAGTACACGGATGATGGGAGGGACAAGGCAGGTACTTAAACGGAAGTTACCACTGCCTGTAAAAAACCCTTTCTCCCAAAAATAGCCTCCGAAGAAGCAAGGTATCAAATTTGTTAAATTTGAAAAAGTATGAAACGCAGACCAAGACTCCGTCTTGTAATCTGTTCAACAGAAGCCACATTTAAAAAAGGCCTAAGTGAAAACCACAGCTCTAGTAGAATGAGCTGTAATCCCTTCAGGAGGCTGCTGTCCAGCAGTCTCATAAGCTAAATGAATTATGCTTTTTAACCAAAAAGACAGAGAGGTTGCTGAAGTCCTTTGACCTCTCCTCTGTCCAGAATAGACAACAAACAAGGTGAATGTTTGATGAAAATCTGTAGTAGCTTGTAAGTAAAACTTTAAAACACGAACCACGTCCAAATTGTGTAATAGACGTTCCTTCTTTGAAGAAGGATTAGGATACAAGAATGGAACAACAATCTCTTGAGTGATATTCTTGTTAGATACCACCTTAGGTAAAAACCCAGGTTGGTACACAGGACTACCTTATCCGTACGGAGAACCAGATAAGGAGAATCACATTGCAACGCAGATAACTCGGAGACTCTATGAGCCGAGGAAATAGCTACCAAAAAGGAACTTTCCAAGATAGAAGTTTGATATCTATGGAATGAAAAGGTTCAAATGGAACTCCTTGAAGAACCTTAAGAACCAGCTTTAAGCTCCATGGCGGAGCAACATTTTTAACCACAGGCTTGGTTCTAACCAAAGCCTGACCAAATGCCTGAACGTCTAGAATACCTGCCAGACGCTTGTGCAAAAGAATAGACAGAGTAGAAATCTGTCCTTTTAAAGAACTAGCTGACAACCCTTTTCTCAAAATCATCTTGGAGAAACGATAATATCCTGGGAATCCAGACTTTACTCCATGAGTAACCCTTGGATTCATAACAATAAGATATTTACACCATATCTTATGTTAAATTTTCCTAGAGACAGGCTTTTATGCCTGTATTAAGGTATCAATTACTGACTCGGAGAAGCCATGCTTTGATAACATCAAGCGTTCTGTCTCCAGGCAGTCCATCTCAGATTAGTTATATTTAGATGGTTGAAAAGACCCTGAGGTAGAGGGTCCTGTCTCAGAAGCAGAGACCGTGGTGGAAAGGATGACATGTCCACCAGATCTGCATACCAGGTCCTGCATGGCCACGCAGGCGCTGTCAAAAGCACCAAAGCACTCTCCTGCTTGATCTTGTGCAAATCCCTCCGGAGGGAATTCCCACTCCCGCGGATGAAAAGTCTGACGACTTAGAAAATCTGCCTCCCAGTTCTCAACACCTGGGATAGGGATAGCTTTTAGACAAGAGTGAGTCTCTGTCCAGTGAATTATTTTAAGACTTCTAACATTGCTAGGGAACTTCTGTTCCCCCTTGATGGTTGATGTAAGCCACAGTCGTGATATTGTCCGACTGAAATATGATGTACCTCAGAGTTGCTAACTGACGCCAAGTCTGAAAAGCATGGAATATCGCTCCCAGTTCCAGAATATTCATTAGAAGGAGGGTCTCCTCCTGAGTCCACTATCCCTGAGCCTTCAGGGAGTTCCAGACTGTATCCCAACCTAAAAGGCTGGCATCTGTTGTAACAATTGTCCCATCTGACCTGCGGAAGGTCATACCCTTGGACAAATGGACCCGAGATAGTCACCAGAGAAGAGAATCTCTGGTTTCTTGGTCCGGATTTAACAGGAGAACAAATCTGTGTAATCCCCGTTCCTCTGGCTGAGCATGCATAGTTGCAGTGGTCTGAAATGTAGGCGTGCAAACGGTACTATGTCCCTTGCCGCTACCATTAAGCCGATTACATTCATGTACTGAGCCACCAAAGGGCGCGGATGGAATGAAGAACACGGCAGAAATTTAGAAACTTTGACAACCTGGACTCCGTCAGGTAAATTTTAATTTCTACAAAATCTATCAGAATCCCTAGGAGGGAAACCCTTGATATTGGGGATAGAGAACTCTTTCCTTGTTCACTTTCCACCCATGCGATCTCAGAAATGCCAGTACTACGTCCATATGAGACTTGGCAACTTGGATGTTTGACGCCTGTATCAGGATGTCGTCTAAATAAGGGGCCACTTCTATGCCCCGCGGCCTAAGGACCGCCAAAGTGACCCCAGAACCTCCATAAAGATTCTAGGGGCTGTAGTTAACCCAAAGGAAAGAGCTACAAACTGGTAATGCCTGTCTAGAAAGGCAAACCTGAAAAACCGATGGTGATCTTTATGCATCGTAATGTGAGGATAAGCATCCTTCAAATCCATTGTAGTCCTCTATTGACTCTCCTGGATCATAGTTAAGATGGTACGAATAGTTTCCATCTTAAATGATAGAATTCTAAAGAATTTGTTTAAGATCTTTTAGATCCAAAATAGGTCTGAAGGTTTCCTTTCCTTGGGAACCACAAACCGATTTGAGGAAAACTGTGTCCCTGTTCCTCTATTGGAACTGAATGGGTCACGTACACAATGCAAGAATGTCTCTTTCTTTATCTGGTTTGCAGATAAATGTGAAAGGCAAAAACTCCCCTTTTTTGGGGGGGAAAGCTTTGAAATCCAGAAGATATCTCTGGGGTATAATTTCCAATGCCCAGGGATCCTGGGCATCTCTTGCCCACGCCTGGGCGAAGAATGAAGTCTGCCCCCTATAGGATCCGTTACCAGATAGGGGTCCGTTCCTCATGCTGTTTTAGAGGCAGCAGCAGGCTCCTTGACCTGCTTATCTTTGTTCCAGGTCCGGTTGTCTGCCTTAGAGGAAGTTGATGCCACACCTGCCTTGAATTTTCGAAAGGCACGAAAATTAGGCCTTTTTTGTCCCTTGATTTGGACCTGTCCTGAGGAAGGGCATGATCTTTTCCTCCAGTGCTATAAGTAATAATCTCCTTCAAACTAGGCCTGAATAGGGTCTGCCCCTTGAAGGGAAGTTAAGTAGCTTATTTATTAAAGTCACGACAGCTGACCATGATATAAGCCATAGCGCTCTGCGCGCCAGTATAGTAAAAAACAGAATTCTTAGCCGTTAGTCTAGTCAAAGGAACAAAGGCATCAGAAAACAAAGGAATTGGCTAGCTTAAGTGCTCTAAGCTTGTCAAATATATTCATCCAATGGAGCCTGTAAAGCCTCATCAAGAGACTCAAACCAGAACGCCGCAGCAGCAGTGACAGGAGCAATGCGTGCAAGGGGCTGCAGGATAAAACCTTGTTGAATAAACATTTTTTATCCATTGGATCTAAAAAAGCACAACAGTCCTCGCCAGAGGTAGTGGTACGCTTAGCTAGAGTAGAAACTCTTCTCTCCACCTTAGGAACTGTCTGCCATAAGTCCCGTGTGGTGGCAACTATTAGAAAACATTCTTCTAAAAAATAGGAGGGGAAGAGAACGGCACACCTGGTCTATCCCATTCCTTATGAAAAATTTTAGTAAACCTCTTTAGGTATTGGAAAAACATAAGTACACACCGGCACTGCATATTATTTATCCAGTCTACACAATTTCTCTGGCACTGCGATTGTACACATTCATTCAGAGCAGCTAAAGCCTCCCTGAGCAACAAGTGGAGGTTCTCAAGCATAAATTTTAAATGTAGAAATATCAGAATCAGGTTAAATCATCTTCCCCGAGTCACAAATATCACCCACAGACTAAGCATATTGTGAGGTAGTATCAGACATGGTTCTTAAAGCGTCTGTATGCTCTGTATCTACCCCCAGAGCTGTTTTGCTTTCCTTTAATTTCAGGTAGTCTGACTAATACTGCTGCCAGTGTATTATACACAACCTTTGCCATGTCTTGTAAAATAAACGCTATGGGCGCCATTGATATACTTGGCGCCATTTGAGTGTGAGTCCCTGGAGCAGGAGTCAAAGGGTCTGACACGTGGGGAGAGTTAGTCGGCATAACTTCCCCCTCGACAGAATCCTCTGGTAAAATAAACGCTATGGGTGCCCTTGATGTACTTGGCGCCATTTGAGCGTGAGTCCCTAAAGCGGGAGTCAAAGGGTCTGACACGTGGGGAGAGTTAGTCGGCATAACTTCCCCCTCGACAGAATCCTCTGGTGATAATGTTTTTAAATACAAAAAATGATCTTTATTGTTTAACATGAAATCAGTACATCTGGTACACATTCTAAAATGGGGTTCCACCATGGCTTTAAACATAATAAACACAGAGCCTCCTCTATGTTAGACATGTTAGAACTAATAAAGAGACTAGTAAGCTTGGAAAACACTTTAAATCAAGTTAACAAGCAAATATAACAAACGTTACTGTGCCTTTAAGAGAAACAAATTTTGTCAAAATTTGAAAAACAGTGAAAAAAGGCAGTAAATCAAACGAAATTTTTACAGTACATGTAATAAGTTAACAGAGCATTGCACCCACTTGCAAATGGATGATTAACCCCTTAATGCAAAAAACAGATAAAAAAAAAAACGACATTTTTTTTAAACAGACACAACAAAACTGCCACAGCTGAGCTGTGGATTACCTTCCCTATAACTGTTTCTATGCAAAATTTAAGCCAGCCATGTGGAAAAATTAGGCCCCAATAAGTTTTATCACCAAACATATGTTAAAAAACGATTAAACATGCCAGCAAACGTTTTAAAACACATTCTTATAAGAGTATGTATGTCTATTAATAAGCCTGATCCAGTCGCTATCACTGCATTTAAGGCTTTACTTACATTACTTCGGTATCAGCAGTATTTTCTTAGTCAATTCCATTCCTTAGAAAAATATATTACTGCACATACCTTAGCATATATCTCTATCAATCAGCCTGGTACCAGTCGCTTTCACTGCATTTAAAGGCTGTACTTACATTACTTCGGTATCAGCAGTATTTTCTTAGTCAATTCCATTCCTTAGAAAAATATTTTACTGCACATACCTTATTTGCAGGAAAACCTGCACGCCATTCCCCCTCTGAAGTACCTTACTCCTCAGAATGTGTGAGAACAGCAACTGGATCTTAGTTACGTCTGCTAAGATCATAGAAAAAACGCAGGCAGATTCTTCTTCCAAATACTGCCTGAGATAAACAGCACACTCCGGTGCCATTTAAAAATAACAAACTTTTGATTGAAGAAATAAACTAAGTATAAAAAACCACAGACTCTCACGACCTCCTATCTATGTTGAGACTTGCAAGAGAATGACTGGTAATGGCAGTTAGGGGAGGAGCTATATAGCAGCTTTGCTGTGGGTGGACTCTTGCAGCTTCCTGTTGGGAAGGAGAATATATCCCATAAGTAATGGATGATCCGTGGACTGGATACACTTAACAAGAGAAACATAATTTATGCTTACCTGATAAATTTATTTCTCTTGTAGTGTATTCAGTCCACGGCCCGCCCTGTCTTTTTAAGGCAGATCTAAATTTTAATTAAAACTCCAGTCACCACTGCACCCTATGGTTTCTCCTTTCTTGTCTTGTTTCGGTCGAATGACTGGATATGACGTGGAGGAGAGGAGCTATATAGCAGCTCTGCTTGGGTGATCCTCTTGCAACTTCCTGTTGGGAAGGGAATATATCCCATAAGTAATGGATGATCCGTGGACTGAATACACTACAAGAGAAATAAATTTATCAGGTAAGCATAAATTATGTTTTCTTCATTTTTTAATTTTTTTTACCTGCAGCTGGGAGCAGTTGAGTATAACTTTTTACACAGTACTTACTCTGCTGAGCTGAGGAGATTGTGAGGTAAAATATCTTCCTTTTTTACATAGAGATGCTCAGGTGATATTTTCCTGTCAGCTTTTTACAGTTATACTGCATCAGTTTCAAGTGATTTAGCATATGAGTATTATGTCACTTTAAGCTAAGTTGTTGTTTGATAACACAAGGATGATTGGATGTTCACTTCTTGTCAGTTATCAGAAGGCTGAGGATGTTTGTACATCACCTGTCTTTGTGGAGGAGGATAAAGCTAAGTAGTCCTCAACCATAACTTGTACTGTCTGCAAAGCAAGGTTAATGGCAAAAAGAAGGATGAGGTTATCTGACGCTTATATGGCACCTTATTGTTTGTTATTTTCTTAACTCATGTCCTTTCTGGAGGAAAAGCCTTGAATGTGACTCTTATTTTGAATATACTTTTAGATCTAACTTGCAGAAATAACTGATTGAAAGTATTAATGTCATCGTTATGTGGTATCTTTGCCCTGTGCCTGTAGTTCCAGTGGAGGGCATTGGTGCAAGGCTGTGTTTTCAGTTTGCTATCTCTGTTATGCTGCCTAGGAAGCAAATCGTTATTGTTTCCTTCCTCTTATTTAGGACACGCAAAAAAAAAAAAAAACAACAACCCAAAAATGATAGTATCTCGGCTTATTATGCTGGCCAGCCTAAATATATTATCTTAAAGGGGCAGTAAACCTACAAAATAATGTTATATAATTCTGCACATAGTGCAGAATTTTATTACATTAGCTGAGCGCCAACTTTATATAACAAAGTATTACAGAGATATTTTACTACGAAGTTCAGTTTTGCAGAACGCCACTCCTGGCTCTACTGAGAGGGTCTGTTTTTTTCTAAGCACATCACGGGCACGCTGTCTGGTCACATTTTTGTACCATTTTTGCGCATATTACAGTATGCAATCATGTTTGTGTTTTGCAAAACTGAACTTAGTAGTAAAGTTGGTGCTCAGTTAATGTTATATAATTCTGCACTATTATAAAATTATTTTGTAGGTTTACTGCCCCTTTAATAAGGTTTGCACAGACTTTTACAGATTTGGGATCTTTTCTTTGAAAGTTGAACTTGTCAGTTTCATTTACTTGTGCATGTTCTAAACTTAAAGGGATATAACATAGTCTGTTTCATTGTTATAATAAAAAAGCACTAAGTACTGAGTTATACTTAATTGCAATATGTATTATTCATTATTTTAAAAGAATTTGACCTTTTATTTATTTTTTAACTTCACATGTGCAGGGTCCATTACTTACTGTCACAGCCCCACAAGGGGCAAGGGTCTCTACAGGAAGGCATATCTAGCTTGATGTATTTCTTTATATTTCTTATAGAGTGAACTGGCTTAGTGTGAAGTGGATTGCAATAGAAACAGAATTTCAATTTTAACCATGTTCAAAAGAGGCAGATTGCAACTTAAAGGGACATCAAACCCAATTTTTTTATATCATGATTTAGAAAGAGTATGCAATTTCTTTCATGTAATTGGCAAGAGTCCATGAGCTAGTGAAGTATGGGATATACAATCCTACCAGGAGGGGTAAAGTTTCCCAAACCTCAAAATGCCTATAAATACACCGCCTCACCACACCCACAATTCAGTTTTACAAGTTTTGCCTCCTATGGAGGTGGTGAAGTAAGTTTGTGCTTGATTTTCTATGTTGATATGCGCTTTTGAAGTCTGATTCCTCTCAGAGTACAGTGAATGTCAGAGGGATGTGAAGGGAGTATCACCTATTGAATGCAATGGTTTTCCTCGCAGTAAATCTATTTCATAGGTTCTCTGTTATCGGTCGTAGATATTCATCTCCTACCCCCTTTTTTTCAGATCGACTATATACTCTCATATTCCATTACCTCTACTGATAACTGTTTCAGTACTGGTTTGGCTATATGTGGATCGGTGTCTTTCGGTAAGTATGTTTTCATTACTACAATACACTCTCAGCTATGGTTTGGCACTTTATGTATTAATATAACGTTCTAAATATATTGTATTGTACTTAAATTTGCCATGAGTCAGGTTTATGTATATTTCCTTTTGCAGACTATTCAGTTTCATATTTGGGGAAAAAACATATTTAGGAAAATATTTTTCTTACCTGGGGTTTAGTCTTTTTTTTTTCAAATTGACTGGGTTTTTTTTTCATTAAACTTTTGCGGGCAAAATTAGGCTTTCGAGGTGCAAAATACTGATGTTTATTGCGTCATTCTTGGATACTGTAATATCCTTTTCCCAAAGAATCTGGTTCCAATTGGAAACCTTCTTCAAGTTGGAATAAATCCAAGCCATTTAAGAAACCAAAGCCAGCCCCCAAGTCTGCATGAAGGTGCGGCCCTCATTCCAGCTCAGCTGGTAGGGGGCAGATTAAGATTCATCCAAAGTATTTGTACAGATTATGTCCAAAATCAATGGATTCAGAGTATTGTCTCTCAAGGGTACCGAATAGGATTCAGAGTAAGACCTCCTGTGAGAAGATTTTTTTATCTCACGCATCCCAGCAAATCTAGTAAAGGCTCAGGCTTTTCTGAAGTGTGTTTCAGACCTGGAGCTTTCAGGGGTAATCATACCAGTTCAGTTTCAGGAACAGGGTCTGGGGTTTTATTCAAATCTATTCATTGTCCCAAAGAAAGAAAATTCATTCAGGCCAGTTCTGGATCTGAAAATGTTAAATCGTTTTGTAAGAGTGCCAACTTTGAAAATGGTGACAATAAGGACTATTCTGCCTTTTGTTCAGCAAGGTCATTATATGTCCACGATTGACTTACTGGATGCATATCTTCATATTCCGATTCATCCAGACCACTATCAGTTTCTGAGATTCTCTTTTCTAGACAAGCATTACCAATTTGTCGCTCTTCCATTTGGCCTAGCGACAGCTCCAAGAATCTTTTCAAAGGTTCTCGGTACCCTACTCTCTGTAATCAGAGAACAGGGCATTGCAGTGTTTCCTTATTTGGACGATATCTTGGTACTAGCTCAGTCTTTACATTCTGCAGAATCTCACACAAATCAACTAGTGTTGTTTCTTCAAAGACAGGGTTGGAGGATCAATTTACCAAAAAGTTCCTTGATTCCTCAGACAAGGGTTTTTAGGTTTCCAGATAGATTCAGTGTCCATGTCTCTAACAGACAAGAGACAAATGAAATTGGTTTCAGCTTGTCGGAACCTTTAGTCTCAATCATTCCCTTCAGTAGCTATGTGCATGGAAGTTTTAGGTCTCATGACTGCAGCATCAGACACGATCCCCTTTGCTCGTTTTCATATGAGACCTCTCCAGCTTTGTATGCTGACTCAATGGTGCAAGGATTATACAAAGATATCACAATTAATATCCTTAAATCCCAATGTTCGACTTTCTCTAACTTGGTGGTTAGATCACCATTGTATAGTTCAAGGGGCCTCTTTTGTTCGTCCAACCTGGACTGTGATCACAACAGATGCAAGTCTTTCAGGTTAGGGAGCTGTCTGGGGACAGGGGTTTGGAAATCTCAAGAGGCAAGGTTAACAATCAATATTTTAGAACTCCGTGCTATTTTCAGGGCTCTTTAGGTTTGGCCTCTGTTGAAGAGAGAGCCGTTCATTTGTTTTCAGACAGACAATATCACAACTGTGGCATATGTCAATCATCAGGGAGGGACTCACAGTCCCCATGCTATGAAAGAAGTATCTCGGATACTTTCTTGGGCGGAATCAAGCTCCTGTCTAATTTCTGCAGTTCATATCCCAGGTGTAGACAATTGGAAGCGGATTATCTCAGCCGTCAGACTTTACATCCGGGGGAGTGGTCTCTCCATCCAGATGTGGTTTTTCAGATTATTCAGATGTGGGGTCTTCCAGAAACAGATCTGATGGCTTCCCATCTAAACAAGAGACTTGCCAGGTACCTGTCCAGGTCCAAAGATCCTCAGGCGGAGGCGGTGGATGCGTTAGCAGTTCCTTGGTGTTACCAACCTGCTTATATCTTCCCGCCTCAATATCTTCTTCCAAGAGTGATTTCCCAGATCATCATGGAGCAATCGTTTGTGTTGCTGGTAGCTCCAGCATGGCCTCACAGCTTTTGGTATGCAGATCTTGTTCGGATGTCCATTTGCCAACCTTGGCCACTTCCTTTAATACCAGACCTTCTGTCTCAAGGTCCGTTTTTCCATCAGGATCTCAAATCATTAAATTTGAAGGTATGGAAATTGAACGCCTAGTGCTTAGTTATAGAGGTTTCTCTGACTCAGTGATTAATACTATGTATTCTGTTTCTAGGAAGATTTATTTTCGAGTTTGGAAGTCTTATATTTCATAGTGTTCTTCTCATAAATTCTCCTGGCATTCTTTTAGAATTCCTAGAGTTTTACAGTTTCTTCAGGATGGTTTGGATAAAGGTTTGTCTGCAAGTTCCTTGAAGGGACAAATCTCTGCTCTTTCTGTTTTATTTCACAGAAAGATTGCTAAGCTTCCTGATATTCACTGTTTTGTACAGGCTTTGGTCCGTATCAAGCCTGTCATTAAATCAATCTCTCATCCTTGGAGTCTTAATTTGGTTTTGAAAGCATTTTCAGGCTCCTCCTTTTGAGCCTATGCATTCTTTGGACATTAAACTACTTTCTTGGAAAGTGTTGTTCCTTTTGGCAATCTCTTCTGCTAGAAGAGTTTCCGAATTATCTGCTCTTTCTTGTGAATCTCCTTTTCTGTTTTTCCATCAGGATAAGTCATTTAAATTTCTACCTAAGGTTGTGAATTCTAAGAATATTAATAGTGAAATTGTTGTTCCTTCTTTGTGTCCTAATCCTAAGAATTCTTTGGAGAGATCCTTACATTCTTTGGATGTTGTAAGAGCTTTGACATATTATGTTGAAGCTACTAAAGATTTCAGGGAGACTTCTAGTCTATTTGTTGTCTTTTCTGATTCTAGGAAAGGTCAGAAGGCTTCTGCCATTTCCTTGGCATCTTGGTTAAAGCTTTTGATTCATCAGGCTTATTTGGAGTCGGGTCAGGCCCTGCCTCAGAGAATTACAGCTCATTCTACTAGATCAGTCTCCACTTCATGGGCTTTCAAGAATGAAGCTTCAGTTGATCAGATTTGCAAAGCAGCAACTTGGTCTTCTTTGCATACATTTACTAAATTCTACCGTTTTGATGTATTTGCTTCCTCGGAAGCAGTTTTTGGTAGAAAAGTTCTTCAGGCAGCTGTTTCAGTTTGATTCCTCTGATTATGTTTAAGTTTTTTCTTTTCATTTATGAGAATAAACTTATATTTTGGGTTGTGGATTAATTTTGTTCAGCGGAAAATGGCTGTTATTATTTTTATCCCTCCCTCTCTAGTGACTCTTGCGTGGAGTATTGCTATCCCATACGTCACTAGCTCATGGACTCTTGCTAATTACATGAAAGAAAACATATTTTATGTAAGAACTTACCTGATAAATTCATTTCTTTCATATTGGCAAGAGTCCATGAGACCCACTCTTTTTATGGTGGTTATGATTTTTTGTATAAAGCACAATTATTTCCAAATTCCTTTTTTTGATGCTTTTTACTCCTTTCTTTATCACCCCACTACTTGGCTATTCGTTAAACTGAATTGTTGGTGTGGTGAGGGGTATTTATAGGCATTTTGAGGTTTGGGAAACTTTGCCCTTCCTGGTAGGATTGTATATTCCATACGTCATACGTGGACTCATTTGCTTGATTCTCTTAATATCCTTTGCTGAAAAGTATATCTAGATAGGTTCAGTTGCTGATGATTGGTGGCTGCACATAGATGCCTTGGGTGATTGGCTCACCCATGTGCATTACTATTTCTTCAACAAAAGATATATAAAGAATGAAGCAATTTAGATCATAGAAGTAAATTGGGATGTTTACAATTGTATTCTTTTTCTGGATCATGAAAGAAAAATGAAGGGTTTAGTGTCCCTTTAAATTAAAAATATGTCTGCTCTGTCATCTCCTTGATTGCAGTGGCTACACTGAGAATTTCTAAGTGCTCATTTTGCAAGTAAGCACATTTTTTCACAATCTGTTTCTTTTTATGTTAACTTTAACATTTTGTTTTTACTAAAGGAGCACTATTTCATATTCCTTTCAGTTGACATTTTAGTGTAAATTTCAGTATTAACTTATACTGTGTAAAGAACATGCTTTTAATACATGCTTGTAATCTATCACTACGTAATGAACACACAACTCATATTCGTTTTGTAAGTGGTACCTTTCATATCAATGATATAACATTTTAAGTTTAATTTCCCCTAATGCACAGAGGACCTAAAGAGAATATGGCCATTCATTTTATGGCTACTTAGTGTCCAGGAGCTGATACAAACATGTCTACAACTCTAGGACACCGAAGCCACAAGCTCTGATTATTGATGCATATGACCTACAGCTGAGTTCACAACATGTTACTTGTACAGTAGAAAAACTTTTACTAGATGGAGCTTTGCTTAATATATTCCTTAAAGGGACACTGTACCAAAAAATTTTCTTACGTGATTCAGATTGAGCATTAAATTTTAAGCAACTTTCTAATTTACTCCTATTATCAAATATTCTTCATTCTCTTGGTATCTTTATTTGAAATGCCAGAATGTAAGTTTAGATGCCGGCCCATTTTTGGTGAACAACCTGGGTTGTCCTTGCTGATTGGTGGATAAATTCATCCACCAATAAAAAAGTGCTGTCCAGAGTACTGAAACTAAAAAAAAGCTTAGATGCCTTATTTTTTCAAATAATGATAGCAAGAGAACGAAGAAAAATTGATAATAGGAGTAAATTAGAAAGTTGCTTAAAATTGCATGCTCTTTCTGAATTACAAAAGAAAAAATTTGGGTTCAGTGTCCCTTTAACTAAAATTTAATTATTTGCATGTAATAATCTTGTGCTGAATCATAATTTATGAAACCACTAAGGACTAGATTACGTGTGGAGCGCAAAAATTGCGCTTTCGCAAGTGCAATATTTGAGCTCCATTCAGTAATACCAACGCACGCAAAAGTAAAGCGCAATGCGAATGCGTACTTGCGTTCGCAATGTATGAAAGCTTTATGCTCACGAGAGCGTGCTTCCATAGAACCAATGGGTGCCTTGTTCTGATAAAGATGGACACGCCACAGAACCTAGCGCAGCGCAGAGGGTAAGTCACCATATTTAAAATATATATGGATATGTACTTATATATTTGTGTTTATACACATATTAACACATAAACATATATGTATAGAAGTGTATATATATATATACAAGGCTCAAAAATTCCACTCGCCAACTCGCAATTGGCGAGTGAAATTTATGCAGTGGCGAGTTAGTTTTTTCCATCCTTGCTTTTAGTTCGTGGCGCTGCAGATCTGGCTCATTAACTTATTAACTTTGTGTCTCAGACACTGTGGCGAGTCTCTGAAGCAAGCCGCCTAATTAGAGAGCCGCCACTGAGTCTAATAGTCCCTCCAGACCTCTCCTACCCCCTGCCATCCGACCCTCACATCACCCTTCAAGTTTGTTGATTGGGGTTGGGGGCGAGCCGGGTCACGCCCACTTCACTGTCGGGTCTGGATACAAGGCTGAGCGCGGCCAATTCAAATTGTCATGAGCGAGTGGACTGGAGTCTGGACCGGACCGGTGATCGTAGGGTTTACAGGCTAAGCTGCAGAGGCTGATATAGGCTGCGCACGGATAGAGGCTGGGACAGAGGTTGGTACTGGGGCAGCAGGATCACTGCTGGGGGGAGTCAGGCAGACGTCTATGGGGACGCAATGCTAGTGAGCAGGGGCAGCTGCTTGTTTAGGGTCCCTGGGTTTTACTGTCATGAGGGCTGGGTGCTTGCAGTGCCCGGGGTTATGCGGCTGTGCGAATGCGTCTTTACTATAAAGTACATCAGTGGCAAGCAGTAAGCTGCAAAAAAAAAAAAATTGTAATATAAATTTTATTAGATATATTTTTAGTTTGGCTTTGCATTCCGGACTGGGGGGGGGCGCAATCACATGTGCGGTGGTGCCGGTGGAGAGGAGTTTGACTTAGTGGGGTCGGGTCAACTCTGCTGAGCTTTCATGATCTAAGACCAGACAGATCACATCAGGATGATCGTGCTGTGTAAAGACAACGGAAAAAGCCGGTAAGTGAGTGACATCACATGTCACATGTTCTGGCCTGAGCTGGTCTAGCATATAGCTAGGCAGATGGAGGTCATGCGCACACAGCAGTTAGAGGCAGCACTGCGGGGCATAGAAGAGTGGGGACATGTGGTCGAGGTTGCTTGCAGACGAGCAGGAAGCTGGAGGCAAGTAAGAATAACTAGCACTACGGGCAGGATAAGGCAGCGATCTGACTACACTGCTTCTGTCTGCAGCAGGGTCACAGGTTATAAATCTAAACAAGCTCCGGGCCGGGGAGGGGGAGAGAGAGGCTCAGTCGAAGTGAAAACAGTGAGTCTGAATAACACATGTGGCAATGGCATATACTTATGCCTGGAGATTTATCCAATAAAATATTTGTTTTATATATGTAATGTAGGTGTCTGAAAATAAAACAATTATTTTATTGAATAAATCTCCAGGAATAAGTATATGCAGATAATACAGCAAGTTATTCAAATAATTCAGACTGCTCACTGCTTTCACTGAGCCTGTCTCCCCCCCTCCCTCTCTCCCCCCTCCCTCTCTCCCGGAGTTTGTTAAGATTTATAACTCTGCCGTGTGTTTAAGTTCCCTTTAAAGAGACAGCACCCTTGTAGTTGTCATTCCATAAAACAAGCTTTTGGCAGCTGTGCAGTCATCTCTGATAGCCTAGGGGTTAAATGCAAGTGTAAAAGAATATGGTGAGCGCATATTACTAGAACAAAATGGGGTTTTTACCTTCCTGTAAATTATCTTCTAAAGAAAAGCCTGTTTATGTGTTTTAGTAACACCTCTTCATTGCCATTTCTGTATTTTAATCAGTGGCAATGAAGAGGTTAACAATTAAGCAAGTGCTACTTTGCGTTTTCAGAAACATGTCTGATATTCCACTTTATGTGACAAAATTGACATGCCAGGTTTTGTGTTAAATCTTGTTGATTCTTCATGCTAAGTTTTGTAAGTTTAATTGTGAGCAGATAAACTTCTTTTTTGAATTCTTAATTTAATAGCTGCCTTTATTCATCCAGCTGTTGTCTTCCCCAGAAACCAAAGTTGCCGTTGCTGTTATTTTTTTTTCATTGTTGATTTATCCTATGTATGTAATTATTTGTTGTTATCAAATACAATAAAAATAAAGTTACTGCACTGTCTAAACATATGAAAAGAAGGGTTGAATTAGTGGGCGTGATGTAAGTATGCAATGGGCGGGTTAGTGGGCGTGGCCTGGGTATGCAGTGGGCGGGGTCAGAAGTGGCGAGTAACATTTTTGGCCTGGCTAGTAGCTTAGGACCTGAAATTTTGAGCCCTGTATATATATATATATATATATATATAAAAATATATCTATCTTCCATGCACAACATGCACTCACTCCCCTCTCTTAGACGAGTTGCCCAGTTGACTCCTCAATTATATTCACATAAAACAAAGAATGCAGGAGGGCACTCACAGGACTATCTGATAATAAAAACTTTTTTCCTTTATTTGTATAAATCAAATAATTTACAAGTCGACGTTTTGGCTGATACAGACAGCCTTCTTCAAGACAATCTTAGCATGTAACGGGAACAGCTGCTCATGCCTCCATTCAGGATAGGAGTGTGTCACACACTCTGTATTAGCCGAAACGTCGACTTGTAAATGATTTGATTTATGCAAATAAAGGAAAACGTTTTTATCATCGGAAAGTCCTGCGAGTGCCCTCCTGCATAGTTTGTTTTATATATATATATATATATATATATATATATATATATATATATATATATATATATATATATAAATAAATAAATTATTTTTTTATTTTATATATATATATATATATATATATACACAGTATATATATATATATATATATATATATATATATATATATATATATATATATATATATATATATATATGAGCTGCAACAACTAATCGATAATAATCGATTATGAAAATAGTTGTCAACGAATCTCATAATCGATTAGTTGGTTTGCATTTAGTTGGTCTGTGCACAGCACCAGCTGCTTCTCTCCACTGAGCACATGGTATTGTGTTTTATGGTTATGCCCTTAGCTTAAAGGATGTCTACAGACATTTACTTTTCACTTTTTCCAGACAGTATAATTTTTTTATTTTTAAGTTTACAACTACTCCTGGTTTATGTGCAACCCAGAAATAATAGGAATCATCGTTTGGATGGTTTATATTAAATCAGGTGATTTGGGACTATGCTTTGCATGATATAGTGACGAGCTGGTTATTTACACTTAGCTCTAGATTGATGGGAGTTGTTATTTGAATTGATGTGGACTATTATCTGTTTGCACAATTATTAGCTGATTGTTTGCTATTGCTGATTATTTGTACTGTATAGATACATGTGTAAGGCTTTGTCCTGTTATTGATATATATAGTTATTAGCGCTTTTGACTTTTTTAGTTTTTTTATATATATTTTTAATTGTAATATGCACCAAATTCAACTTCTATAAGTATATATCTGGTATTTTAGAAGCACTAGATATTTTTTCCCTAACCTTATAGCTCGTTATTTACCAGTGTATATAGATACTCAAGATATTTTTATGTTAGAATGAATTCCAGACTTACTTTAAAGAGGCCCCTTGCCAAGGAGGAAAACCCTTTGCATTGGTGGAGAGTTAACAAGAATAAATATCCCACCTTAGTAAAATTGGCAAAACCCTACTTATGCATCTCAAGAACCTCAACACCATCTGAGCACCTCTTCTCTGCAGCAGGCAAAATAGCAAAAAGAAAGCCAGCCTCAGCCAGGAGCACATGGTCATGTTGTTATTTTTGCATTTGAATGCAAAGTTTCTGAAAGAGTGACTAACAGAATGTTATAAACAGTGATAGTCTACCTCTTTCTAGTTCTACCTCTTTTGAAACCGTTCTAAAACTAAGCTAGCAGGGGGTGTCAATCATCCCGATCGTATCTGATTGGGATGATTGCTATTCGTCACATCAGAGGTGACAGATGAGTTAAGAAGCAACTCATCCGCAGATGTTTCGCATGGAAACAGCTGGATCCGCAGTTTAGTAAATGGGCCCCTATGTCTGAAGTTTATATTTGTAACACTCAGTATGTGGATTTTATTTTAAACATCTGGAAATTTTTTATTTTTTTTATCTGATTAGTCGATTAATTGAAAAATATAATCAGCCGATTAATCGATTATGAAGATAATCGCTAGTTGCAGCCTATATATATATATATGTATAATATATATACACACACACAGTATATATATAAATATACCGTTTAAAACACAGTCCTTATAGCCTGCTAATTAAAGGCACTTTTCAGTGATGTTTTTTTTTTTCTAACACCCAACATCGCCTCACTGTAACCCCTTATAACTGCTTCATGCAGTTATCTTAAAAAAGAAAAAAATGATGTTCATATATATACACCGTATATATATATATATAATTTTTTTTTTATTTTTTTTTTCGAAATTAACTGTGCACTTTATTTTAGGGGGAAATTAGGGGACATTTTTTTCATTAACCAGAGATCTAATTCTTGGTTTTGGGTTTATGGTTCACCAAATCTTGTGGCATGTTTTCACCAGATATGTGTTATAGAATATGTGCATCATAATCTGTACACACCTTTCGTTCTAATGATCATGAAGTGTGGTCTGTGGTCAAGCAACATTTTTTACACCTCTGCCTGCTTTGTGTGTCCATCTTCCTGTCCAAGCCTCCATTTCTGACCTCATGTAGCTCAGTTAAGTATGTTATCTTTGCTAAAGATGTTATTTAAGATTGTTTTAGGGCTAGGGGTGTAATATTATTAGTTTTTGCAAGGTGGGCGTTTGCTGTCAGAGCTACTGACATCAGCAATGAGTCTGACTTCGGCAAATTTACAGTGTGCATGTGTTGGCAGCCTTTGCGCGTCTTCAGCCCTTCTACTTAGGTAGCCCTCTGTGATTAGACTTGTATAATGAGTCTTATGGAGGGTTGTGAAAGGTCTTGGATTTCAAGGTGAAATTAAAAGGAAATGAGACAAAATAGAAAACAAAAAGTATTTATAAAAATATTGTTCAGTCTGTAAATTGCTTACATTTTTTTTTTTGGGGGGGGGGTTCATATCCCTATATATCCCTACATATCCATATTAAAGAGAGAAACAACCTAAGCAATTCAAGCTTTAGTAGTTTGGGGTTCTCTAGGTTTCTCTGTCTAGAGATTTCTTCAGTGACGGATTCTTTGTTAGTGCTTCCTTGCCAAAAAATGCCTTATCCAACTAATAAGTTCTCTGGGCCTGAGTTATCTTTTTCTCTTGTGAAATGGGCCATTATAGTCCATCTCTAAAAATGGATCCCAGCAGATCCATTATTCTCATTGTATAAGACTGTCCCTTATGGTTAAGCAGACCCTTATTTTTCAATTTAGTTGTTCTGGAACAAAGACACAATTTTTTTGGCTCCAAAACTTTTGGGTCCAGTGCAGTGGTTTACATCAGTCATCAGTGTGTGATTAAAGGGACAGTTTACTGTAAAATGGTTTTTCCCTGAATGTGTTCTCCATGACTTGTTATACCAGCGGCAGCGTATAAAATGTATGAGTAATTGCTCTTTTGTGCTTCTTTTTGCAAAATAAATTTCTGGATTTGCTATTTGAAACCACAGCCCATCAAAATAGGCTTGGCTTACAGATAGATCAGATCTCTTTATCACTCAAATGCTTCCCTTTCTTATCTCTGCCTCTGTGCAATTGAAAGTAATAATGTTAGAGTTTTATCTCTTCCACCTCCCCCTGTGAGTGTAATTTATTCTGCTGGCTGTGTTTCTATAGTTTCTCAATAGCCTGTACCTAGGTATATAAACTTTCATTATAGGTACGGTTACTACAGTCTAAATCAGCTATTTCAAATGCCAATATATAGTCTAAAGAGCTATTTGGAAACAATTTAATACAATCCAGAAGGTAAAATTGATCATTGGGAACACACTAACTCTTTCGTGACTGGGTTAAAGTGTCTACATCGGAACAACTGTTCCGATTTAGACAAATTGAACCAACGCGATCGTGCACACGATCGCAAGATTTCAATAATTGGATCGCGTCTGGGGGGCTACAACCCTAGGAAAGCCCTCCAGACTGCGATCAAATCCTGGAAGCACAGAAGGCTTCAGGACAGCCGTTGGCTATGACGTTCTATTCCATCATAACGGCTCTAAAGCCCAGTGTAATTATGACAGAATAGAACGGCATTAAAAGGTTAAAGGAGAGAAAGTTTTTGGGTAAACTGTCCCTTTAAGGAGCTTGCTTGCATCTTTAGGTATTTTGAGATCAGCCTCAGGGCAAACTCAGTAAATCAAGCACATTTAAGTTACCAGTCAATTCTTACAGGGGAATAATGTGGTGATTTAGATGGTTTTCTGGAAATATCACATAAGTGAGAAAGTCTGGAAATAAAGGACCTGCCTGATATATATCTTTTTTTTATATAACAACCAGAAATACACAGAAGCACTAAAATCTTCTTTTTTGAATGAGTAATAAATAAATCTACTATAAGTAATGTAAATATACACTGAAAACTATAACAGTCTTACTTTGGTATAGTAGTAGTAGAAAAAGTTTCAATCAGTCCAATAGGGTCAATGATCCAATGTGGATAAATAGTATATATTTCTTTAAGAGGTCTCGTAAAACACACTCCAGCAGCCTAAGAAATGCAGTTCACAGGGGGTAGGCTGTTTGTTCCACAGCCAGCAGAGTATCAAAAGCAGCAGGATCTAGAGCGCAAAGGATAAAACCACAGCATAGTGTGAGATCCGATAAACAATTGATTACATACACACAATTCAAACTACTCACAAGATTCCCAAGTTAAAACAGCATATCACAAGTCAATACTTGTAGCAGTATAACAAGGAGGGTTGCTGCGTTCAAACCGTGATCAATGTTGTTAGTCAAACCGGCGTGTGACGTCACCACCCGGTCTCCTTTGATACGCTGTTAGCAGCACACCTCCTACTGGAAACGTCACTCAGTGTCCACACATCCACAAGCCTCAACGCGTTTCTCTGCCTCCTCTGGCGGCTTTCTCAAGAGTACTGGATGTGGAACACAAACTAGGATTTATACTAATGAAGGTATACTGCCATCTATTGTCCATATAGGTGATAACAAGTCCATAATTCATAATAATGCCTAGGGATAGCATTATATTACACTGCTAAACTGTAAAAATAAACAAAAATCAATTTGATCCAATGTTAAAATAAATAAAAAGCAGTAGTGCAATAAATACATATATATTATATAAAACATTCAATACTAATAAAAATCTATTATATTCCATAATGTTAAAATATATCTGGAAGTACCCATATATTGTAATATTTAATATTCACTTATCTTTGCAATTCATAAACATTCTAGTGCTTACACATTATAATTACAAGATGAATACTAAAATATTAAGATATTAAGAGTATACATATAAGAACCAAAATGTATATAAAAATATATAAACACAACCACATAAATAATTATACACATTAATCAATATCTAAAACCTTCCATCATATCTTAAAAAATTATGCTAAAAGAATTAAATACGCTACACTTAAAAATACATAGTTAAAATTTTTAAAAAAATATTCTTATATAAATAGATGATTCACTATACCTCTAACTATATAAAAGCTGTGATATCAATATCTACATTCAAACCTTTTGGACTTAGGGTCCCTAATTTATGTATCCAAAAGTCTCCCTCTTTCTAAGGGTTAATAACCGATCTCCTCCCCTAGAATCTTTGGGTACAATTTCTATCCCTTTGATAGTGAGACCAGACGGATCACAATTATGTGTTTCAGAAAAATGTTTGGGGACACTATGTTTTAGAAGTGTTTTTTTAATATTAGCTACATGTTCACTAAATCTCTTAGATAGGTGTCTTTTGGTGCGACCCACATATTGTAGGCCACACCCACACTGTAACAGATATACTACATAGATGCTTTTACATGTAATAACATTTCTAATCTTAAATTCTTGTCCTGTTGTTTTTTATACTATTACTGATCTCCATGGGTCAATACTTTTACACATCGGACTTCATGATTTATTACATTTATATGTTCCGTTCAATTTCAAAAAGTTATGATTCTGAGTATTGGAATTTTTATTTAATGTACTGTTGTCCCTCAATTTACTTGGAGCCAATACATTCTTCAAATTTGTATTCTTTTTATAGATAAAATTAGGTCTATTGTCAAGTACCTTGTTAAGTAATGGGTCACTCATAAGTACTGGCTAATATTTATTAAGGACCCCTTTTACTTTACCCACCCCCTCCCCATATTGAGTTACAAACTTAACTGTAGGTAGATTTTTATTCACATTTCCATCAACTTTCTTATTTATTAATAGTGTATCCCTATCATTTGATTCAACAGAGATCATAGTTTTCAGCAGATCTGATTCGTTGTAACATTTAGAGAGAAACTTATTTTTCAAAACATCAGCTTCCTGTTTATAATCATTTACTTTGTAATGTCCACTTTTTGCATGAAGTAAACCATTACTGTCCACATCTTTTCTGTAGTTTTTTTGTTTGTTTGTTTGTTTTTTTTTAATTTTTATTGAGGACATTACATATAGTATACAATTACATTGCAAATACAGTATACAATCATGCAAATATTGACATCATATTTAATAAACCTGTAAATAAAGATATTCATTCCTCATTTATTTTCTCCCTTAGATGAGGTTGGACACTCTTGGTCCAGTAATAACAGTATGAAAAAACACAAGGGGTTTACATTAAACTAGGTGCACATAGATATAACAGACAAACATAGAATTTTGCATCAGAAAATAAAGAGGGTTGTTATGCTAGCATAACAAATAAAACCATAATGAGTATATAGATGCAAAGTACCAGGACTGATTAATTAGAGTTGAATATGACCACACATATACCATGCTATGCAAATACATTATAGACGAGTGCCAAATATGTAAAAATGTCCAGTAATCCAGAGTTACACCTACAACATCATATATAACATATCCTTATAAATTATGTAAAGACAATATCTACCCCAGATAAACTGAACCCCATCCTCCCGCCGTCTCGGCCGCCGACAGCGCAAGGAGGGGCCAGACATCAAGGCACAATGTGTGCAGAGCATGTTTGAACTATAGATATACCATCCAAAAGTTTTTCATTTTGTGAGAATATAATTGGAGGCTTCTGGAGTTTTCATGATCACATGGCATGTATTGTAGCCTAATTAAAGTAAGAATTCTCGCCTTGCTGTTACAGTGGTTAACTGTGTTTTAACTAACTATTTATAATTATACAGACAAAAACATCTTGTTAGCATAAACATTCTCCCTATTTCCTTAGTTGCTAGTGTATATATATACCGTATTAAAACAAAACGTTTTCAACATGCAAGAATCTGGCATTAAAGCAATATGAGAAACCTTTTTATGCCTGTCTAAACATTCTACAATGCCTAAAGATTACCGTCCTTCAGGGATTTTTAGCCCATGATACCAAACTTTGAAGCAAAATATTTTTGACAATTTCAGGAGCCAAAAATGTAGGACAGAGTTCTAAGTAACATTGATTCCGTGGCCTCCCAGGATCCCTCCCCATAATCCCGGGACAGCCGTTCTGAACCCAGTCCTTGTCTAGTTTTTAAACTTTTAGTGCCGCTCCATCACGGACCCCCAAGTGAGGTAAATCATGAGATGTTCCATTTATAGCCTTAATGATGTTAGCGTTGTTATCAAAGACTATTTGTTTTTCCATGGGCGGTTTCGAGGCGAGCGCTGTTTTAATCTGGTAGCTAGCAAGTGTTTTCTCCATGTCGGTTATTGATGAAAAAAAGAAAGTCTCTTGCTTGCTTTCCCCGTTCGCACTCCCTTTTAAGGGACCGTTATCCTTTTTTGCTGGCAGCTGGTATGTGATCGGCTCTGGTAGATCCTCAGCCAGCAATACTTCATTATGCCCGGCCCCTCCGGGCCCCAGGGACAGGCCGGACCCCCATGTCGCAGGTAGATTTATTCTCGGCACCTCCGTTGCGGCAGGCAGTACTCTACTCATAAGAAGCTGGAGTTCATGTACCGAAGGTGCTCTGTCTATCAAAGGCTGAAAAATCCTCTCCAGTCTGAGAAAGACAGAGTCAAGCGTAGTGAAAGAGCCTTTATCCCCTATGCCAGCTGTTAGGGAAGCCACCATACCGGTCTACATGTTTTTCCACTCGGTAAGCTAAAGTGTAGTTTAGAAAAGGCGGTGAACACTATAGATAGTTGAGGACATCAGGTTAGGCTTAAATATGCATTCAGTCCTGGTACAGCACCCCAGAATACCGGGGGGGGGGGGGCACTGCCTGTGTAGGTTACCACTGCTACAGGCCTCAATTGTCCAATTCCGGCCCTAGGGTCATAAATACAGCAAAGCTTTTCCAATTTTATTGTATATTGTTTAGATGCCCTGCTATTGTCGAGTTGGAGTCAAATGCTGTAATTGTGGAGCTTTATACAGCGGATTAAAGGCCACTCTCCCGGAGCTCATGAAAAGTGCGACTAAACCGAGTCGCTGTTTGAACACGCCCCCCTTTTCTGTAGTTTTTAGTAAGAATTTCATTATTTTCTATAAAGATGTTTAGATCAAGAAATTCAATACTGTGAGTCTGAATGTTACTAACCAATTTTATATTACACTTATTGGAGTTTAGATATTCTATAAATCTTTCTGCTTCAATTACAGAACTGTCCCAAATCATGAACACATCATCAATGAAGTGTTTGTAGAAAATTAGCTGGTTTCTAAAGATGTTATTATCATTCCAAATTCAAACAGCCTCATAAATAGATTTGCGTATGATGGGGCAAATTTTGTCCCCATCGCTGTACCGCATTTTTGATGGTAATAGTTTTTTTCAAATAAAAAATAATTGTGTTCTAGAACATATCTAATGCATTTTTCAAAAAATAATATCTGTTTATTGGGAAATGTATCTTTCTTGTATAAAAAGTATTTACACGCCTCTACACCTAAATCGTGCGGAATTATAGTGTAGAGCGATGTAACATCACTTGTAATTAAATGCATTCCTTCCCTCCACCTAACATTCTTTAATTCATGTATTTGATGTATACTATCTCTCAAGTTGGATCTTAATTCAAAGACGAGAGGATTAAGAAAATAGTCTATATAGCTAGAGAGATTTGCAGTAAGAGAATCAATCCCTGACACTATGGGTCTACCAGGTGGATTATCCAGGGATTTATGGATTTTAGGTAGATGATACATGATCGCTATTTTTTGTGCTCTTGATATAGGAATTTAAATTCATCAATAGTTATAACATTTTCATTAAGTCCCATATTTAATATAATGTAAGACACCAGAAGTCCTTGCTTTGCTGTTCATTACTGTCTGGATACCGTTAGGAAACTGAGTGGATATATATATATATATATATATATAGAGAGAGAGAGAGAGAGAGTCAAAAATATTCTGCAAGGTTTCTACTTTCTTTACTTTCTTCATGGAATGGACAAAACTATTTACAAAGACCTGAAAGTGATTTTCGTTAAAATATTAAGGATAATACATTTCACTAACTTTAGGAATATTTAAATTATTTGTATGTTTAACAGTAAATATTTATTTGTAATGAGTGTTTTATCTGATTTGTGAAGTGCAGAAAAAAATTCTCTTCATTCTTGGGGTCGATTTATCATGCTACGGCGTACAGGGGCATACATACAAGCCCTTGTCCTCCCCAGCTCGCCTCTGACAGGCTGAATTCCGCTGCCAGAATTCAGCATTGCACACGAACGCAATTTTACATAAATACGTACTACAGGTTCTCTTGTGAGAACCTGCAGTCATAGGGGGGTGAAGGCTGGCGAAGCCTTTGATAAATCGACCCCAATAAGAGATGTTATGTTATAGATCTGTACTGCCTGCTCCTTATACATCAGGTTAGTTCAATTTAAATCTGAGATATATACTTACTTGGTTATATATAAAGGTTTGTTTAGTGTGTGGTGTATCAAGTCTCCGTCTCTTATAAGCAGCTCTTAGCAGACAGCTGTGTATCATTTTTACTTTATGTGAAGCAATTCCATAAAGGATGTTATGGTCAAATTAAACCACAAGATGACATCACACATTAAACTTAGCATCAAGTCAAAGAGCTTAAAATAATTTCTGCTATTAAGAGGAGACAGTAAGTTGGGGACGCGAAAGGCTCTGCTATAAAGACTTATTAAAAATCCTTTTAACAGAAAAATATTGGATCGTTTTACTTGTCTATTTATAACTAATATGTTTAATCAAACAAGGTTGACATGTTTCTTTAATATTTTATGTTTGACTTGGGATCTCACTGTTTTTCACATAACACTGGAGAATTAATCAGTTACTTATTCCAGTTAAACAGAGACATTTAGTACTTAATGTTTAATTAGAATCACTCTCATATTTAATACTAAAGAGATTACAATTGTAAGGCCATACATTTAACGCAATACAACTTACGTTTGCTCTTCAAATGTCCTCCCTTTGTTTTTCAGATTACAAGAGATTACTCGTTTCTTGACTACATATTGGGAGGATGTCAGTTAATGTTTACAGTAAGTGCTGTGTCTTATATTACCAGGGTAGAATTCAGTCTATTCTAAGAAGAGTTCAACATATTGAACCTTTTGAGACTGGGGAAGTCGCTGGAGCATAAAGTAATAAATCCAATGACATCAACAGTAACTATTTTATAGTTTACTTTATAGTTCACTTTTGGCAGCAGTGGTGCATTTAAGGTTCATGCATCCCTAGATTTAAATACATTGCTGCACCCCTATAGGTTTTTACCACTAAATTCTAAACCGTTATTGTTGGTTTTCCATGTATTAAACCACCTACCAGTAGTTCTTGTATACAGATTTACTCTCAATTCCATGCAAACAAATACATTTTCTTGCAAACAACTGTTCTTGCTCATTTTCCTAAACACTCAATTATACAAGCACACAGATGGTAGGTGATTTACATACACCCAGTGTTCCACACTCATTAGACACTGATCTGCACACAAAGACAATGCACTTAATCTGAATCTTAAATGAGCAATAGATTTTTTTAATCAAAATTCTTTTATTTGTCAGTCTCCTGTATCATGTGACAGCCATCAGCCAATAACAGACTCCTACACATATACACAGTGCACTCTTGCACAGGCTCAGTCGGAGCTGGTGCCTCATAAAGTGTGCATATATAAAGAATGTGTGCATTTTAATAATGGGAGTAAATAGGAAATTATCTTAAAACTAGAGGCTATCCAAACTGGGTCTGTTTTCTCTAGAAAAAATGTGCTTGAGAGGTGACATGATTACTTTATATAAATATATTTAAGGCCCATATACAGAGATGGCAGAAGCTCTGTTTATTCCAAGAAAATTGTTTGTGACAAGAGGTCACAATTTGAGGTTGGATGAAAGGAGATTTAATTTCCTGCAATGGAAACGTTTTTTTCACTGTAAGAGCAATAATTTTGTGGAAGTCATTACCAAAGGAGGTAGTGAATACCAATACCCTAGATACATTTAAAATGGTTTGGATACATTTCTGGCTAGAAACAAAATTCATAGATGTAATTGCTTGTATTAAATCGGTCACCTTTTAGTGGGATTAATTTAAGCTCAACTGGAGCTTTTTTGTGAGTATATCAGATTTGTATAGGTTGAACTTGATGGACTTAGGTCTTTTTTCAACCTCATCTACTATGTATATTACTATGTTAAACTGTATGTTCTATCTGAATCATTAAAGTTTAATTTTGACTTTAGTGTCCTTTTAATTTAAGCATTTATGCACACATACATGTATATTCATATACAAACAGACCCATACATTTTGACACTTGTGCATGCATACTCACATACATGCATTTGCAAAACAGCAGGTATATCAGGGCAGCATGTATATATATTCTACTACCTAGGGAACAAAGCATCTTTGGCCGCTACTTACTTGGATTCGATTTTTCTCTTCTTGCATTTCTGGAATCAGAACAACTATTTTGTCTTATTTATATTGGCCTGCTCTCAAAGCTATGCCTGGAATAGGGGAAAGAGAGATGAGGGACATGGAACAGTATCTAGAGGGCTAGACAAGATGGCTGTGACCAGGGTGCACAGCATATCACACACACACACTATGTGATGTCAGCTCACCTAAACTCCTCCTAAAATACAGAAACAGTGAGCAGGGTCACAGATTCCTCATTTTGTTACCTATCTGCTCATGGCCATTGCATAGTCTGCCTGTCAGTAAGTATGGTCCAACTGACAAGTACTGAAAATGCCCTATATACAAGTAAAAGAAGTCAACTACATGTCCGTAACCCTGAAATAAATAAAGTTGCAGTTATTGAATCCTGGTCAACTAATGAATTACTACAAGGTCATAGTAAAGACAAGATCATATATCTTGCTTAAATATTGTTTCTTGAAACATTTTGCATATAAGGTCTGATTCATATATTTTTTCCCTCAGAACATAATGATAGGTATTTAACAGTAAGCAGAAAAAAACATATTTTTCTAAACAGACTTGTGGAGGCATTTTCATTTCCACTGGTACAATTGTGAGAGATTTTGCTGTCAGTCAGTGAAAAAGTATATAATATTTCAGTGAACAACATGCATTTGCTGCCAGTGTAAATTTTTTCCTAATTTTTTTTTTTATTCTATTTGTTTCATGCACGTCTTTAATGTACATGATGAATAAAAACCCATACCTCTTAAGTAGTTTACTGACTATCAAGTTAGTATAATCTCCTACTAGGCATTCACATTAACCTTATTACTGGCCAACGATCAACCTAGTAGGATCCTTCATTTTCATCTCATTAACCCCTTCTTTACTCCTTTAGATTGTAAATTGCAACAAGAATGATGCTCAGCTTCCTCACTAAATATATATACATATTTTAATTACATAGTACCTGTTTATAAATACATGATACTCATTTCGTCAGTAATGTCGGGTTTATCGTGGCTGTTTGCGCACGTTGGAAGGAGCACTTATATTAAAAGTTGAAAGTAAATGTGAACACGTGAGCACAATCGTGATTTACACTAGAATGAATACTGTGACCTCAGAGCTCTGGTTAACTGTTTTGCGAAACAAAGAAAGTCACAAAACACATGAAAAATACATTAAAAAGTACAGTTACACTCATAATAACACTAATAAAAATTATTTAAAAAAAATATTGCAAAGTTATGAGGGCTCAGGTGTTAGAAAAAGAAAGACAGGCAAAGGGCTTTAACATAGAGATACATACATATACATCGCTAAATATGTATAAAGCATGATAGGAAGTGGAGGTGAGCGCCAAATAGGCTGAGGATAGGGAAGGGAGCGCCAATTAGGCTGAGATTAAATAAGGTAGTAAATTAGTTGCAGAGATGTTAGATAATGTAGTAAAATGATAGTTGAAATATTAAATTTATTCCACACAGTGGTTTAAAATAATCATAGGACAATATACAGTGGTGGTAACTCATGGATCCATGTTACAATAACAATAAAATAACAATACAATTACAATACAATATAATGGATTAAAAACAAAAAATGAAAAATAAGCTGATAGATTTTATAAAACTGATGATAAAGGGATGGCCTCATAGGCCGAGTGCTCTATTGTGGAAAGTGCACCTTGGTTAAGTCCAGAATGTATTAGATGCTCCTAGTGGTTGTATATGGTTGGTATTTAATCCAAAAAGAACGAAAAAGGTGACAAAAATATATGGTGTTTTAGTCAGTGTCCAACTTCAAAGGATCAAAAAAATCAGAAAAAATCAAAAAGTAAAAAATCAAAAAGTATATCCAGTGTTTGAAATAAGGTGAAAAAATGTGAAAAAATGTAAAAAAGTTAAAAAATAGGAAAAAATGTGCTCACTCGATGTTATAAAACAATAATACAAAAAGTGAAATTCCTCCAAAAGATGTGTAGCAATATAAATAGTATCAGAAGTAAATCCAAAGTGTCCAATGTGATGTTGGTGGTTTCAGTGCAAATAGATCAGTGGCTCAGTGTTGATGCGATGTAAACAAAACAGAATAGGTTATACTATAAAAACCTAAAAAGACAAACAATACTATAATATATGCAAACTGTTCAGTAGATATATCAGTAATATGCTTACTCAGATCAGTCAACGCGTTTCGGCCATGTACCTCTGGCCTTTATCAAGACTCAAAGTCTTGATAAAGGCCAGAGGTACATGGCCGAAACGCGTCGACTGAAACTTTTTGATTTTTTTACTTTTTGATTTTTTTCTGATTTTTTTTGATCCTTTGAAGTTGGACACTGACTAAAACACCATATATTTTTGTCACCTTTTTCGTTCTTTTTGGATTAAATACCAACCATATACAACCACTAGGAGCATCTAATACATTCTGGACTTAACCAAGGTGCACTTTCCACAATACAGCACTCGGCCTATGAGGCCATCCCTTTATCATCAGTTTTATAAAATCTATCAGCTTATTTTTCATTTTTTGTTTTTAATCCATTATATTTTATTGTAATTTTATTGTTATTTTATTGTTATTGTAACATGGATCCATGAGTTACCACCACTGTATATTGTCCTATGATTATTTTAAACCACTGTGTGGAATAAATTTAATATTTTAACCATCATTTTACTACATTATCTAACATCTCTGCAACTAATTTACTACCTTATTTAATCTCAGCCTAATTGGCGCTCCCTTCCCTATCCTCAGCCTATTTGGCGCTCACCTCCACTTCCTATCGATTTTTCTATACACTGGGCACACTAGGGTACCCACTGAGGAGAGCTAGAGGTATCCCCTATCCCTTTTCCCAATCTGTTTTTTGCGCAGGATATACATCCTATTTCTTCTGTTATGTGTGATCAGTCCACGGGTCATCATTACTTCTGGGATATTATCTGCTCCCCTACAGGAAGTGCAAGAGGATTCACCCAGCAGAGTTGCTATATAGCTCCTCCCCTCTACGTCACCCCCAGTCATTCTCTTGCACCCAAAGACTAGATAGGAGGTGTGAGAGGACTATGGTGATTATACTTAGTTTTTATAACTTCAATCAAAAGTTTGTTATTTTACAATAGCACCGGAGCGTGTTATTACTTCTCTGGCAGAGTTTGAAGAAGAATCTACCAGAGTTTTTCTTATGATTTTAACCGGAGTAGTTAAGATCATATTGCTGTTTCTCGGCCATCTGAGGGAGGTAAAAGCTTCAGATCAGGGGACAGCGGGCAGTTGAATCTGCATTGAGGTATGTAGCAGTTTTTATTTTCTGAATGGAATTGATGAGAAAATCCTGCCATACCGTTATAATGACATGTATGTATACTCTACACTTCAGTATTCTGGGGATGGTATTTCACCGGAATTACTCTGTAAAAGTACATTAAACCTTTTAATAGGTATTTAATCCATGTTAAACGTTTTTGCTGGAATGTAGAATCGTTTGCATTTCTGAGGTACTGAGTGAATAAATATTTGGGCATTATTTTTCCACTTGGCAGTTTGCTTGTTTTGATTATGACAGTTTCGTTTCTCTCTCACTGCTGTGTGTGGGGGGAGGGGCCGTTTTTGGCGCTCTTTGCTACGCATCAAAAATTTCCAGTCAGTTACTCTTGTATTTTCTGCATGATCTGGTTCATCTCTAACAGAACTCAGGGGTCTTCAAACTTCTTTGAAGGGAGGTAGATTCTCTCAGCAGAGCTGTGAGACTTATGTAGTGACTGTGTTTTAAAACGTTGCTCTGTGATTTTTATGTTTAAAATTTAATTAGTGTTTCTTTACTAATGGGAACAAACCTTTGCTAACAAGTTGTGTTGTTTTTAAAGAGTGATGCTATAACTGTTTTTTCAGTTCATTATTTCAACTGTCATTTAATCGTTTAGTGCTTCTTTGAGGCACAGTACGTTTTTTGTTAAATAAGATTGTAACCAAGTTGCATGTTTATTGCTAGTGTGTTAAACATGTCTGATTCAGAGGAAGATACCTGTGTCATTTGTTCCAATGCCAAGGTGGAGCCCAATAGAAATTTATGTACTAACTGTATTGATGCTACTTTAAATAAAAGCCAATCTGTACAAATTGAACAAATTTCACCAAACAGCGAGGGGAGAGTTATGCCGTCTAACTCGCCTCACGTGTCAGTACCTGCGTCTCCCGCCCGGGAGGTGCGTGATATTATGGCGCCTGGTACATCTGGGCAGCCATTACAAATAACATTACAAGATATGGCTACTGTTATGACTGAAGTTTTGGCTAAGTTACCAGAACTAAGAGGCAAGCGTGATCACTCTGGGGTGAGAACAGAGTGCGCTGATAATTCTAGGGCCATGTCTGATACTGCGTCACAGCTTGCAGAGCATGAGGACGGAGAGCTTCATTCTGTAGGTGACGGTTCTGATCCAAGCAGATTGGATTCAGATATTTCAAATTTTAAATTTAAATTGGAAAACCTCCGTGTATTACTAGGGGAGGTCTTAGCGGCTCTTAACGATTGTAACACTGTTGCAATACCAGAGAAAATGTGTAGGTTGGATAAATACTTTGCGGTACCGGCGAGTACTGACGTTTTTCCTATACCTAAGAGATTAACTGAAATTGTTACTAAGGAGTGGGATAGACCCGGTGTGCCGTTCTCACCCCCTCCAATATTTAGAAAGATGTTTCCAATAGACGCCACCACACGGGACTTATGGCAAACGGTCCCTAAGGTGGAGGGAGCAGTTTCTACTTTAGCTAAGCGCACCACTATCCCGGTGGAGGATAGCTGTGCTTTTTCAGATCCTATGGATAAAAAATTAGAGGGTTACCTTAAGAAAATGTTTGTTCAACAAGGTTTTATATTGCAACCCCTTGCATGCATCGCGCCGATTACGGCTGCGGCAGCATTTTGGATTGAGTCTCTGGAAGAGAACCTTAGTTCCGCTACGCTGGACGACATTACGGACAGGCTTAGAGTCCTTAAACTAGCTAATTCATTCATTTCGGAGGCCGTAGTACATTTAAGCAAACTTACGGCTAAGAATTCAGGATTCGCCATTCAGGCACGTAGGGCGCTGTGGCTAAAATCCTGGTCGGCTGATGTAACTTCTAAGTCCAAATTACTTAATATACCTTTCAAGGGGCAAACTTTATTTGGGCCCGGTTTGAAAGAAATTATCGCTGACATTACAGGAGGTAAGGGCCACGCTCTACCTCAAGACAAAGCCAAAGCTAAGGCTAGACAGTCTATTTTTCGTCCCTTTCGGAATTTCAAAGCAGGTGCAGCATCAACTTCCACTGCACCAAAACAGGAAGGAGCTGTTGCTCGTTACAGACAAGGCTGGAAACCTAACCAGTCCTGGAATAAGGGCAAGCAGGCCAGAAAACCTGCTGCTGCCCCTAAGACAGCATGAACCGAGGGCCCCCGATCCGGGACCGGATCTAGTGGGGGGCAGACTCTCTCTCTTCGCCCAGGCTTGGGCAAGAGATGTCCAGGATCCCTGGGCGCTAGAGATCATATCTCAGGGATACCTTCTAGACTTCAAATTATCTCCCCCAAGAGGGAGATTTCATCTGTCAAGGTTGTCAACAAACCAAATAAAGAAAGACGCGTTTCTACGCTGTGTACAAGATCTATTATTAATGGGAGTGATCCATCCGGTTCCGCGGTCGGAACAAGGACAAGGGTTTTACTCAAACCTGTTTGTGGTTCCCAAAAAAGAGGGAACTTTCAGGCCAATCTTGGATTTAAAGATCCTAAACAAATTCCTAAGAGTTCCATCGTTCAAAATGGAAACTATTCGGACAATCTTACCCATGATCCAAAAGGGTCAATACATGACCACAGTGGATTTAAAGGATGCTTACCTTCACATACCGATTCACAAAGATCATTACCGGTATCTAAGGTTTGCCTTTTTAGACAGGCATTACCAGTTTGTAGCCCTTCCATTCGGATTGGCTACGGCTCCAAGAATCTTCACAAAGGTTCTGGGTGCCCTTCTAGCGGTTCTGAGACCGCGAGGAATTTCGGTAGCTCCGTACCTAGACGACATTCTGATACAAGCTTCAAGCTTTCAAACTGCCAAGTCTCATACAGAGTTAGTTCTGGCATTTCTAAGGTCGCATGGATGGAAAGTGAACGAAAAGAAGAGTTCTCTCTTGCCTCTCACAAGAGTTCCATTCTTGGGGACTCTTATAGATTCTGTAGAAATGAAGATTTATCTGACAGAAGACAGATTAACAAAGCTTCTAAATGTATGCCGTGTCCTTCATTCCATTCAACTCCCGTCAGTAGCTCAATGCATGGAGGTGATCGGCTTAATGGTAGCAGCAATGGACATAGTACCCTTTGCACGCCTACATCTCAGACCGCTGCAATTGTGCATGCTGAGTCAGTGGAATGGGGATTACTCAGATTTGTCCCCCACTCTGAATCTGGATCAAGAGACCAGAAACTCTCTTCTATGGTGGCTTTCTCGGCCACATCTGTCCAGGGGGATGCCGTTCAGCAGGCCGGACTGGACAATCGTAACAACAGACGCCAGCCTTCTAGGTTGGGGCGCTGTCTGGAATTCTCTGAAGGCTCAGGGACAATGGAGTCAGGAGGAAAGTCTCCTGCCAATAAACATTCTGGAATTGAGAGCAGTTCTCAATGCCCTTCTAGCTTGGCCCCAGTTAAAGACTCGGGGGTTCATCAGGTTTCAGTCGGACAACATCACGACTGTAGCTTACATCAACCATCAGGGAGGGACAAGAAGCTCCCTAGCAATGATAGAAGTATCAAAGATAATTCGCTGGGCAGAGTCTCACTCTTGCCACCTGTCAGCAATCCACATCCCGGGAGTGGAGAACTGGGAGGCGGATTTCTTGAGTCGCCAGACTCTTCATCCGGGGGAGTGGGAACTTCATCCGGAGGTCTTTGCCCAAATACTTCGACGTTGGGGCAAACCAGAGATAGATCTCATGGCGTCTCGCCAGAACGCCAAACTTCCTCGCTACGGATCCAGATCCAGGGATCCGGGAGCGGTTCTGATAGATGCTTTGACAGCACCTTGGAACTTCAGGATGGCTTATGTGTTTCCACCCTTCCCGCTGCTTCCTCGATTGATTGCCAAAATCAAACAGGAGAGAGCATCAGTGATTCTAATAGCGCCTGCATGGCCGCGCAGGACCTGGTATGCAGATCTAGTGGACATGTCATCCTGTCCGCCTTGGTCTCTACCTCTAAGACAGGACCTTCTGATTCAGGGTCCATTCAAACATCAAAGTCTAACTTCTCTGAAGCTGACTGCTTGGAAATTGAACGCTTGATTTTATCAAAACGTGGTTTTTCTGAGTCGGTTATTGATACCCTGATACAGGCTAGGAAGCCTGTTACCAGAAAGATTTACCATAAAATATGGCGTAAATACCTATACTGGTGTGAATCCAAAGATTACTCCTGGAGTAAGGTTAGGATTCCTAGGATATTGTCTTTTCTACAAGAAGGTTTAGAAAAGGGTTTATCGGCTAGCTCATTAAAGGGACAGATCTCAGCTCTGTCCATCTTGTTACTCAGGCGTCTGTCAGAAAATTCAGACATCCAGGCCTTTTGTCAGGCTTTAGCTAGGATCAAGCCTGTGTTTAAAACTGTTGCTCCGCCATGGAGTTTAAACTTAGTTCTTAACGTTTTACAGGGTGTTCCGTTTGAACCCCTTCATTCCATTGATATAAAATTGTTATCTTGGAAAGTTCTATTTTTAATGGCTATTTCCTCGGCTCGAAGAGTCTCTGAGTTATCAGCCCTACATTGTGATTCTCCTTATCTGATCTTTCACTCAGACAAGGTAGTTCTGCGTACTAAACCTGGGTTCTTACCTAAGGTTGTTTCTAACAGGAATATCAATCAAGAGATTGTTGTTCCATCCTTGTGTCCAAATCCTTCTTCAAAGAAGGAACGTCTTCTACACAATCTGGATGTAGTTCGTGCCCTCAAGTTCTACTTGCAGGCAACTAAAGATTTTCGCCAAACTTCTTCCCTGTTTGTCGTTTATTCTGGACAGAGGAGAGGTCAAAAAGCTTCTGCTACCTCTCTCTCTTTTTGGCTTCGTAGCATAATACGTTTAGCCTATGAGACTGCTGGACAGCAGCCTCCTGAAAGAATTACAGCTCATTCCACTAGAGCTGTGGCTTCCACTTGGGCCTTTAAGAATGAGGCCTCTGTTGAACAGATTTGCAAGGCTGCAACTTGGTCTTCGCTTCATACTTTTTCCAAATTTTACAAATTTGACACTTTTGCTTCTTCGGAGGCTATTTTTGGGAGAAAGGTTCTTCAGGCAGTGGTTCCTTCTGTATAATGAGCCTGCCTATCCCTCCCGTCATCCGTGTACTTTTGCTTTGGTATTGGTATCCCAGAAGTAATGATGACCCGTGGACTGATCACACATAACAGAAGAAAACATAATTTATGCTTACCTGATAAATTCCTTTCTTCTGTTGTGTGATCAGTCCACGGCCCGCCCTGTTTTTTAAGGCAGGTAAATATTTTTTAAATTATAATTCAGTCACCACTACACCCTTGGCTTCTCCTTTCTCGTTGGTCTTTGGTCGAATGACTGGAGGTGACGTAGAGGGGAGGAGCTATATAGCAACTCTGCTGGGTGAATCCTCTTGCACTTCCTGTAGGGGAGCAGATAATATCCCAGAAGTAATGATGACCCGTGGACTGATCACACAACAGAAGAAAGGAATTTATCAGGTAAGCATAAATTATGTTTTTCTATGTATAAAGCATGTATTGCATATATATGTTTGTGTGTCTTATATGTATTTAAAGAGCACCACAGTTAAACTGCTAAGTATCACTCACTTACCCACAACTCCCAGTCATTCGACCGAAGGGAAATGGAGAAAAAGGAGTAACACAAGGTGTAGAGGTGCCTGAGGCTATAGTCAAAAGAACAACTGTCTTAAAATAAAGGGTGGGGCCGTGGACTCACCATATCCGGAAATAAATACATTTATCAGGTAAGCATAAATTTTGTTTTTCTTTCCTAAGATAAGGTGAGTCCACGGCTTTAGCAATTACTGTTGGGAATCAATACCCAAGCTAGAGGACACGGATAAATAGGGAGGGACAAGACGGGCAGTCCTAAACAGAAGGCACCACCACTTGAAGAACCTTTCTCCCAAAAGAAGCCTCAGCCGAGGCAAAAATATCAAATTTGGAAAATTTGTAAAAAGTATGTAGAGAAGACCAAGTTGCAGCCTTGCAAATTTATTCCACAGAAGCTTCATTTTTGAAAGCCCAAGAAGAGGAAACAGCTCTTGTGGAATGAGCCGTAATTCTCTCAGGAGGCTGCTGTCCAGCAGTCTCATAAGCCAAAGGAATTATACTTCGTAAGCAAAAAAAAAGAGTAGTAGCAGTAGCTTTCTGACCTTTATGTTTTCCAGAGAAACAGACAAAGAGGGCAGAGGACTGGCGAAAATCCTTAGTCGCCTGTAAGTAGAATTTAAGAGCATGTACAACATCCATAATTGTGTAACAAGCGTTCTTTGGAAGAATAAGGATTAGGACACAGAGGGAACAACAATTTCCTGATTGATATTTAAAATAGAAACAATCTTAGGAAGGAAACCTAACTTAGTACTAAGAACTGCCTTATCGGCATGAAAAATAAGATAAGGGAAATCACACTGCAGAGCTGAGAGTTAAACTGAGCCAGCTGTAAAACTTTAAGAACAATGTTAAGGCTCCAAGGATGAGCAACAGACTTAAAGACAGGCCTGATTTAGACCAAGGCCTGACAAAAAGATTGCACATCTGGCACATCCGCCAAACGTTTATGTAGTAAAACTGAAAAAGCAGAAATCTGACCCTTCAGGGTACTGACTGACAATCCCTTCTCCAGGCCTTCTTGAAGAAAAGATACAATTCCAGGAATTCTAATTCTACTCCAAGAGTAGCCCTTGGATTCACACCAATAAAGATATTTACGCCATATCTTATGGTAAATCTTTCTAGTAACAGGCTTGCAAGGCTGAATCATGGTCTCAATGACCGACTCAGGAAAAACCACGCTTAGACAGAATTAAGCGTTCAATCTCCAAGCAGTCAGCTTCGGAGAAACAAGATTTGGATGAAGCAAGGGACCCTGAATTAGGAGGTTCTTCCTCAGAGGTAGTCTCCAAGGTGAGAGAGATGACATCTCCATTAGGTCTGCAAACCAGATCCTGCGAGGCCACACAGGTGCTATTAGAATCACTGATGCCCTCTCCTGTTTGATACGAGCAATGACTTGTGGAAGGAGAGCAAATGGAGAAAACAGGTAGGCCGACCTGAAAACCCAAGGAACCACCAGAGCATCTATCACAACAGCCTGCGGATCTCTTGACCTTGAACCGTATTTTGGAAGCTTGGTGTTCTGACAGGACACCATCAGATCTAACTCCGGCACCCCCCATTTGAGGACTAAGCTGGAAAACGCCTCCGGATGGAGTTCCCACTCCCCGGGATGAAAAGTCTGTCTGCTCAGAAAATCCGCTTCCCAGTTGTCTACTCCTGGAATGTAGATGGCAGATAGACAGCAATTGTGGGTCTATGCCCACTGAAGAATCCGAGTAACCTCCTTCATGGCTAAGGAACTCGGAGTTCCTCCCTGGTGATTTATGTAAGCCACAGAGGTTATGTTGTCTGACTGGAACCTGATAAACTGGGCTGAGGACAACTTAGGCCAAGCCAATAGAGCATTGTAAATCGCCCTCAATTCCAAGATGTTGATGGGAAGAGTAGACTCCTCCCGAGTCCAAAGGCCCTGACCTTTTAACAAGTTCCAGACTGTTCCCCAGCCTAGCAGGCTGGCATCCGTGGTCATAATCACCCAGGAAGGTCTCCGAAAGCATGTGCCCTGAGACAGATGTTCCTGAGAAATCCACCACGGGAGAGAATCCCTTGATGACTGATCTAACTCTGTTCTCTGAGATAGATCCACATGGTCGCCATTCCATTGTTTGAGCATGCACAACTAGAGAGCTCTCAAATGGAATCGAGCAAAATGAATGGTGTCCATGGAAGCCACCACCAGACCGATTACCTCCATACATTAAGCCACTGAAGGATGAGCAGTATCCTGAAGAGAGAGGCAAGAGGAAATTACCTCTGTCAGAAAAATCTTCATCAATAGAGAATCTATTATGGTCCCAAAGAATACTACTCTTGTAGCAGGGCAAAGGGAGCTTTTTTCCAGATTCACATTCCATCCGTGGGAACGAAGAAAAGACAACAATATCTCTGTGAGATTTTGCTTGTTGAAAAGATGGCGTCTGAACCAATATTTCGTCCAGGTAGGGTTCCACAGCAAATCCACGAGAACAGATCACTGCCAAAAGAGCCCCCAGAACCTTTGAAAAAATTCTGGGAGCCGTGGCTAGACCAAATGGAAGGGTCACAAACTGGAAATGTTTGTCCAGAAGGTAAAATCTCAGGAATCTGTGATGGTCCCTGTGAATAGGAACATGATACGCATCCTTTAGGTCTATGGTTGTCATGAACTGACCCTCTTGTACTAAAGGAAGAATGGAGCGTATAGTCTCCATCTTGGAGGATGGAACTTTGAGAAACATATTTAGACACTTCAATTCTAGAATGGGATGGAAAGTTCCCTCTTTTTTTGGAACCACAAATAGGTTGGAGTAGAATCCGAGAACCTGTTTCTGAACTGGAACTATCACTCCCACGGAGGAAAGATGTTGTATACATTTCAAGAACTCCTCTCTCTTTATCTGGTCTGCAAATAATCTTGAGAGATGGAAGCTACCTCTGGGAGGAAAAGTCTTGAATTCTAGTTTGTAACCCTGGGATACTATGTCCACAGTCCAGGGATCTGGGACATCTCGTATCCAGGCTTGAGAGAACTGAGAAAGTCTGCCCCCCACCTGATCTGATCCCGGATCGGGGGCAAACCCTTCATGCTGATTTGGAATCAGCTGTGGGTTTCTTTGATTGTTTCCCCTTGTTCCAAGGCTTATTGGGTTTGCAAGAAGACTTGGGTTGTTCCTGCTTGGAAGAAGGGGAAGGCTTCCCTCTGAAGTTACGAAAGGAATGAAAATTACTCTGACGTCCTTTAGGCCTATTCTTCTTATCTTGAGGTAGAAAAGACCCTTTTCCACCCGTAATATCAGAGATAATTTCTGCCAAACTGGGTCCAAACAAGATTTTGTCCTTGTAAGGAATCGCCAGAGCTTGACTTTAGAGGACGTTGTTTGAAACCAACTCACATAAAAGCAGTATCTTGAAGGAACCAATTTCGCAGATTGGAAGTAACACGCTGAGTGTCATAGGAAAAGAAAGCAGGTTGCGATACCAAGTAAAGCGGAAAAGGTATACAAAAGGACTTAAGCACTAAGGCCTGGCTTAAGGTACTTGCGGTGGATCAAGCTCTGTCGATGCAGGGAATAAAGGCTTCAGGTAGGATGTATCTGTTCCGCATTTGATTTAAGCGGTGTAACATATGAAGCCGAGTTGCGGAAGGTAACGTTCCCTGCATGCCATACCAACACTGCATGAACTGTATATATTAAAAGAGGTTTGATACTCACACAGCTGACTAGCTTTGGACTGGCTTGCTATAACATTTACTAGTCTGCTTACTTGCTAAACTGACTATCTCTGACACAGCGGGTTTTTTCAAACTGGCTCCTATTTAAAGTTTCTGGACTTTTTATTATTTTTTCAAAGCAGTATGCTTTTTTCTGTTTTGTGTTGTTGTTGACTTAGGCTTGTGATTTGCAGTGTTTGAACGCATATAGCAGGTCTGTGCTTGCATGACTGCTTTAGGTGTTGTGTATTGGGTATAATATGATGAATCTTTTTACACCGGTTTATGCTTATGTTGTCTCAGTTCAGGAGTATAGAACTGTATTAAAGGGACACTGAACCCAATTTTTTTTATTTCATGATTCAGATAGAGCATGCAATTTTAAACAACTTTCTAATTTACTCCTATTATCAATTTTCCTTCGTTCTCTTGCTATCTTAATTTAAAAAAGAAGGCATCTAAGCTTTTTTTGGGTTCAGAACTCTGGATAGCACTTTTTATTGGTGGATGAATTTATCCACCAATCAGCAAAGACAACCCAGGTTGTTCACCAAAAATGGTCCGGCATCTAAACTTCCATTCTTGCATTTCAAATAAAGATACCAAGAGAATTAAGAAAATTTGATAATAGGAGTAAATTAGAAAATTGCTTAAAATGTCATGCTCTATCTGAATCACAAAAGAAAAAATTTGGGGTCAGTGTCCCTTTTAATAAATTAAAAATAAGTATTGACATTTAAAAGAGTGCTGTATTCCCTGTCTTTTTATAGGACTATCTAACAGTTATAGGTCCTATTTTCTCTTTTTCTTATAGTTTTGATGCAATATTATGTTGCATAAAGTTTGCGCTAAGATAATGTTATATAATTCTGAACTATGTGCAGAATTATATTACATTATTTTGGAGGTTTACTGTCTCTTTAAGAAAAAACATTTAATAAACTTCTAAAATACCCCTCAGGCAACCCCACACCTCAATTACTGAGGTGCCTTACCGCTACCAATTAAGACCGGATCATCCAGAAATTGAGAAAAATAAAATTTCCTCAGAAACGTTATGAAGTAAAACTGGTCTTGTGACCGCAACTGCCGAGCTCAAATTACTGCTGCGACACAGAGAGGCACTACTTCCTGGTACACTGAGTACCAGAAATAACAGTTTTTTTAAACCTGACAGTTTAAAATGTTGCATCGTTTTATTTTAAAGCAAAGGGGAAATGAATAAGCTGCTGAAATAGAAAATTCAGCCTTACTTTCAGTTTAAACTTGTATTGTTTTATCAAGTAAATATGTGTCAGAAAATAAAGCCTAATAAAAACATTTACCCTTTCTTTTTAAAAGAGTTTAAATGTTAGTCTTACACATGCTACGGTGCCTGCTTCATGCCCCAGTGTAACCCATACAAAAAGATTATCTATGTCCCAATAAAAAAGCAGTGTTTTTAATTTGTTAAGTGCATGGTCTCCCCAACTGGAAGAAAAATCACTTACCTGCTCCGCTGTCCGGCATGTAGACAGTTACAAGGTATGAGAGGACACAGTTCCTCACAGAGACCTTTGAAAAAGAAAGAACAGAGTAGCCAACTATGACTTTCTAAACTAGGGCAGCAATGGTTAGGAAAACGCAGTAAGTACCTCTTTACAAGTTCCTAACTGCTTTAAAGCCACCACTACCCGACTGCAAGGAATGATGTGGAATACTACTATACCCCAAAACTTGCTTGTAGATGAAATCAAACTTTTTCTTCAGACACATAAACTTCACCACTTCCTTGCACCGAAGGCAAAGAGAATGACTGGGGGTTGTGGGTAAGGGAGTGATACTTAGCAGTTTAAATATGGTGCTCTTTGCCTCCTGCTGGCCAGGAGTGTTATTCCCAAAAGTTATTACTCAAGCCGTGGACTCACCATATTTTAGGAATGAAAACGTTTCACAAAACACATGTAAAATAATAACATAACATTAAAAAAATAAATTAAATAGAAAAAGGTTTTCTTTAGAGCGTCTCATAGAAATCTATGGGGAGAGGGAATTAGCATTGTTGCGATATATACGCAGTCCTGAAGTTCGCTTGCCCAAGTCTCTCACTCACACGCTAAAATTTTACTTTCAACTTTTAATACCAGCACTAACTTAGGAGCACTAATGTTTTACCTTGAGAGCAGTTAGTGCTCATGAGCAATAAAAATGGGTCGCTCCAGCCCTATGTTTACTGTACTAAAAATACTTTTCCATAAGCAACTGCGGGTACCCACCCCCCTGACTAACTTAATTTTCAGTGAGGAAAGTGTAAAAATATTTAAATATATTAAGATCTAAAAAATATCTTTTTCTCTTGTTAAGTGTATTCAGTCCACGGGTCATCCATTACTTATGGGATATATTCCCTTCCCAACAGGAAGTTGTAAGAGGATCACCCAAGCAGAGCTGCCACATAGCTCCTCCCCTCACATTTCATATCCAGTCATTCTCTTGCAACTCAACTAGATAGGACGTTGTGAGAGGTCTGTGGTGTTTTTTATACTTAGTTTATTTCTTCAATCAAAAGTTTGTTATTTTAAATGGCACTGGAGTGTGCTGTTTGTTCTCAGGCAGTATTTGGAAGAAGAATCTGCCTGCGTTTTCTATGATCTTAGCAGAAGTAACTAAGATCCACTGGCTGTTCTCGCACATTCTGAGGAGTGGGGTAACTTTCAGAAAGGGAATAGCGTGTGGGGAATCCTGCAAACAAGGTATGTGCAGTAAATTATTTTTCTAAGGAATGGAATTGACTAAGAAAATACTGCTGATACCGATGTAATGTAAGTACAGCCTTAAATGCAGTAGCGACTGGTATCAGGCTGATGAATGTATGTACAATAAGTAATTTTCTAAGGAATGGAATTTGACTAAGAAAATACTGTTAATACTGAAGTAATGTATGAGCCTTAACTGCAGTAGAAGCGACTGGTAGCAGGCTTATTAATAACACTACCTAATTTTTAAAGTGCATGTTTAAAACGTTTACTGGCATGTTATTTGTTTTTTGTGAGGTACTTTGGTGATAAATCTTTTGGGGCATGATTTTCCACATGGCTGTTGTTTTATTTCTACATAGAAACGGTTAACTGAGGTTTCCCACTGTTGTAATATGAGTGGGAGGGGCCTATTTTAGCGCTTTTTTGCGCAGTAAAAATTCAGTTTCAGTCTTCCTGCTTCTTCCTCCTTGGACGTCTCTAGAGAGCTCAGGGGTCTTCAAAATTCATTTTGAGGGAGGTAATCAGTCACAGCAGACCTGTGACAGTGTGTTTGACTGTGATAAAAACGTTAATTGTTAAATTGACTATCCGTTTTTGGGTATTAAGGGGTTAATCATCCATTTGCTAGTGGGTGCAATGCTTTGCTAACTTAATACTTTTACTGTGAAAATTTGGTTGCTATAACTGATTTGGTTCATTATTATTTCAACTGTGACGATTTTTTGTGCTTCTTAAAGGCGCAGTAGCGTTTTTTATTTTGCTTGTAAATTTATTTGAAAGGATTTTCCAAGCTTGCTAGTCTCATTGCGAGTCTGTTTAAACATGTCTGACACAGATGAATCTGTTTGTTCACTATGTTTGAAGGCCAATGTGGAGCCCCACAGAAATATGTGTACTAAATGTATTGATGTCACTTTGAATAAAAGTCAATTTATATCTGTAAAGAAATTATCACCAGACAACGAGGGGGAAGTTATGCCGACTAACTCTCCTCACGTGTCAGTACCTTCGCCTCCCGCTCAGGAGGCGCATGATATTGTGGCGCCAAGTACATCAGAGAGGCTCATACAAATCACTTTGCAAGACATGGCTGCTGTTATGACAGAGGTATTATCTAAATTACCTGAATTAAGAGGCAAGCGCGATAGCTCTGGGTTAAGGACAGAGCGCGCTGATGATGTGAGAGCCATGTCTGATACTGCGTCACAATTTGCAGAACATGAGGACGGAGAGCTTCATTCTGTGGGTGACGGATCTGATCCAGGGAGACCGGATTCAGAGATTTCTAATTTTAAATTTAAGCTTGAGAACCTCCGTGTATTGCTAGGGGAGGTATTAGCGGCTCTGAATGATTTGAACACGGTTGCAATTCCAGAGAAAATATGTAGGTTGGATTGATACTTTGCGGTACCGGTGTGTACTGACGTTTTTCCTATACCTAAAAGGCTTACAGAAATTGTTAGCAAGGAGTGGGATAGACCCGGTGTGCCCTTTTCCCCTCCTCCGATATTTAGAAAAATGTTTCCAATACACGCCACCACACGAGACTTATGGCAGACGGTCCCTAAGGTGGAGGGAGCAGTTTCTACTTTAGCTAAACGTACCACTATCCCGGTGGAGGATAGTTGTGCTTTTTCGGATCCAATGGATAAAAAATTAGAAGGTTACCTTAAGAAAATGTTTGTTCAACAAGGTTTTATCTTACAGCCCCTTGCATGCATTGCGCCTGTCACTGCTGCTGCGGCATTCTGGTTTGAGTCTCTGGAAGAGGCCATTCGCACAGCTCCATTGGATGAGATTATGGCCAAGCTTAAAGCACTTAAGCTAGCTAATGCATTTGTTTCTGATGCCGTTGTACATTTAACCAAACTAACGGCTAAGAACTCCGGATTCGCCATCCAGGCGCGCAGAGCGCTATGGATTAAATCCTGGTCAGCTGACGTGACTTCTAAATCTAAATTGCTTAATATTCCTTTCAAGGGGCAGACCTTATTCGGGCCCGGCTTGAAAGAAATTATTGCTGACATTACTGGAGGTAAGGGTCATACTCTTCCTCAGGACAGGGCCAAATCAAAGGCCAAACAGTCTAATTTTCGTGCCTTTCGTAACTTCAAGGCAGGAGCAGCATCAACTTCCTCCGCTCCAAAACAGGAAGGACCTGTTGCTCGTTACAGACAGGGCTGGAAAGCTAACCAGCCCTGGAACAAGGGCCAGCAGGCCAGAAAGCCTACTTCTGCCCCTAAGACAGCATGAAGAGAGGGCCCCCTATCCGGAAACGGATCTAGTGGGGGGCAGACTATCTCTCTTCGCCCAGGCTTGGGTAAGAGATGTCCAGGATCCCTGGGCGTTGGAGATCATATCTCAGGGATATCTTCTGGACTTCAAAGCTTCTCCTCCACAAGGGAGATTTCATCTTTCAAGGTTATCAGCAAACCAAATAAAGAAAGAGGCATTTCTACGCTGTGTGCAAGATCTCTTAGTAATGGGGGTGATCCACCCGGTTCCGCCGACGGAACAAGGGCAAGGGTTTTACTCAAATCTGTTTGTGGTTCCCAAGAAAGAGGGAACCTTCAGACCAATCTTGGACCTAAAAATCTTAAACAAATTCCTAAGAGTTCCATCATTCAAAATGGAAACTATTTGAACCATCCTACCCATGATCCAAGAGGGTCAATACATGACCACAGTAGACTTAAAGGATGCCTACCTTCATATACCGATTCACAAAGATCATTATCGGTACCTAAGATTTGCCTTTCTAGACAGGCATTACCAGTTTGTAGCTCTTCCCTTCGGGTTGGCTACGGCCCCGAGAATCTTTACAAAGGTTCTGGGCTCACTTCTGGCGGTTCTAAGACCGCGAGGTATAGCGGTGGCTCCGTATCTAGACGACATCCTGATACAGGCGTCAAGCTTTCAAATGGCCAAGTCTCATACAGAGATAGTTCTGGCATTTCTGAGGTCGCATGGGTGGAAAGTGAACGTGGAAAAGAGTTCTCTATCACCACTCACAAGAGTCTCCTTTCTAGGGACTCTTATAGATTCTGTAGAGATGAAAATTTACCTGACTGAGTCCAGGTTATCAAAACTTCTAAATGCTTGCCGTGTCCTTCATTCCATTCCACGCCCGTCAGTGGCTCAATGCATGGAAGTAATCGGCTTAATGGTAGCGGCAATGGACATAGTGCCATTTGCGCGCCTGCATCTCAGACCGCTGCAATTATGCATGCTAAGTCAGTGGAATGGGGATTACTCAGATTTGTCCCCTCTGCTAAATCTGGACCAAGAGACCAGAGATTCTCTTCTCTGGTGGCTTTCTCGGGTCCATCTGTCCAAGGGTATGACCTTTCGCAGGCCAGATTGGACGATTGTAACAACAGATGCCAGCCTTCTAGGTTGGGGCGCAGTCTGGAACTCCCTGAAGGCTCAGGGATTATGGACTCAGGAGGAGAAATTCCTCCCAATAAATATTCTGGTGTTGAGAGCAATATTCAAAGCTCTTCTAGCTTGGCCTCAGTTAGCAACACTGAGGTTCATCAGATTTCAGTCGGACAACATCACGACTGTGGCTTACATCAACCATCAAGGGGGTACCAGGAGTTCCCTAGCGATGTTGGAAGTCTCAAAGATAATTCGCTGGGCAGAGACTCACTCTTGCCACCTGTCAGCGATCTACATCCCAGGCGTGGAGAACTGGGAGGTGGATTTTCTAAGTTGCCAGACTTTTCATCCGGGGGAGTGGGAACTTCATCCGGAAGTCTTCGCTCAACTGATTCATCGTTGGGGCAATCCAGATCTGGATCTCATGGCGTCTCGCCAGAATGCCAAGCTTCCTTGTTACGGATCCAGGTTCAGGGACCCGGGAGCGGCGCTGATAGATGCTCTGACAGCCTCTTGGGTCTTCAACATGGCTTATGTGTTTCCACCATTTCCGATGCTACCTCGACTGATTGCCAAGATCAAACAGGAGAGAGCATCGGTGATTCTGATAGCGCCTGCGTGGCCACGCAGGACCTGGTATGCAGACCTAGTGGACATGTCGTCCTGTCCACCATGGTTTCTACCTCTGAGGCAGGACCTTCTAATACAAGGTCCTTTCAAACATCCAAATCTAATTTCTCTGAGGCTGACTGCATGGAGATTGAACGCTTGATTCTATCAAAGCGTGGCTTCTCGGAGTCAGTTATTGATACCTTAATACAGGCACGGAAGCCTGTTACCAGAAAAATTTATCATAAGATATGGCGTAAATATTTATTTTGGTGCGAATCCAAGGGTTACTCATGGAGTAGGGTTAGGATTCCTAGGATATTGTCCTTTCTACAAGAGGGTTTAGAAAAGGGCTTATCTGCTAGTTCGTTAAAGGGACAGATCTCTGCTCTGTCTATTCTCTTACACAAACGTCTGGCAGAAGTTCCAGACGTCCAGGCTTTTTGTCAGGCTTTGGCTAGGATTAAGCCTGTGTTTAAGACTGTTGCTCCTCCGTGGAGCTTAAACTTGGTTCTTAAAGTTCTTCAAGGGGTTCCGTTTGAACCCCTTCATTCCATTGATATTAAGCTTTTATCTTGGAAAGTTCTGTTTTTGATGGCTATTTCCTCGGCTCGAAGAGTCTCTGAGTTATCAGCCTTACATTGTGATTCTCCTTATCTGATTTTCCATTCAGACAAGGTAGTTCTGCGTACTAAACCTGGGTTTTTACCTAAGGTAGTTTCTAACAGGAATATCAATCAGGAGATTGTTGTTCCATCATTATGTCCTAATCCTTCTTCAAAGAAGGAACGACTTTTTAATCTGGACGTAGTCCGTGCCCTGAAGTTCTATTTACAGGCAACTAAAGATTTTCGTCAAACTTCTTCCCTGTTTGTCGTGTACTCTGGTCAGAGGAGAGGTCAAAAAGCTTCGGCAACCTCTCTCTCCTTTTGGCTTCGTAGCATAATACGTTTAGCCTATGAGACTGCTGGACAGCAGCCCCCTGAAAGAATTACAGCTCATTCCACTAGAGCTGTGGCTTCCACCTGGGCCTTTAAGAATGAGGCCTCTGTTGAACAGATTTGCAAGGCTGCAACTTGGTCTTCGCTTCACACTTTTTTCAAAATTTTACAAATTTGACACTTTTGCTTCTTCGGAGGCTGTTTTTGGGAGAAAGGTTCTACAGGCAGTGGTTCCTTCCGTTTAAGTTCCTGCCTTGTCCCTCCCATCATCCGTGTACTTTGGCTTTGGTATTGGTATCCCTTAAGTAATGGATGACCCGTGGACTGAATACACTTAACAAGAGAAAACATAATTTATGCTTACCTGATAAATTTATTTCTCTTGTAGTGTATTCAGTCCACGGCCCGCCCTGTCTTTTAAGGCAGATCTAAATTTTAATTAAAACTCCAGTCACCACTGCACCCTATGGTTTCTCCTTTCTTGTCTTGTTTCGGTCGAATGACTGGATATGACATGTGAGGGGAGGAGCTATGTGGCAGCTCTGCTTGGGTGATCCTCTTGCAACTTCCTGTTGGGAAGGGAATATATCCCATAAGTAATGGATGACCCGTGGACTGAATACACTACAAGAGAAATAAATTTATCAGGTAAGCATAAATTATGTTTTCTTGCATGGTGAAATATTTTGTAATTATATGTCTTGTTAAGAATTTAATTGTAAAGTCTAATAATATATTTATTTATTTTAATACCCAGGTTGGAATAGACTTTACAGCTTCGAATGGTAACCCAAGAGATGCATCATCTTTACATTATATTAACCCATCGGGAACAAATGAGTACCTATCTGCCCTTTGGTCAGTTGGACAAATTATTCAAGATTATGATTCGTAAGTAAAAAAACTTGCAGTGTATTTTCTGTGGTTCACGACTTGCAGGAAAACCAAAAAAGAAAGAGGAAAAAAAAATCACCCAAGCTGCACACGTAAATTATGAGGGAGTGTAATGGGTGCTATTGTTTAAAGAGATAATCACGATCACATATGAATGTCATCATAAAACATCAGCCATAAAGACTGTCCATCAAAATGTAATACTAAGCAACGGAAATTTGTCCTCATGCAGTCCAATGTTTACTACATCAAAGTGATGGTAAATCCTAACGTTTGTGAAACGCTAGGTTTTACAATTGGAACAAATAAATACTTCATGCAGAAAGCGCCATTATTTGTTGGATGTGTTTGCCACATTGAGCTGCTCAGGCAGCTCACGGCAGAACACTATTTTGCTGAGAGGTGACGTTTCCACGTCTTAGCCAATAGCCGTGCGGGCTATCCAGCTTGGCACCAATTGGAACGCACGGTTATTGGCTTAGAGTTGGAAACGTCACCTTACATCAAATAGTGTTCTGCCGTGGGCTGCCTGAGCATCTCAGTGCAGCGAACACTTCCAACAAATAAAGGAGCTTTCAGCATGAAGTATTTTATACTTCATGACTGAAAGTCCCCTTTATTTGTTCAAATTGTAAATTCTAGCATTTCACAAACGCTAGGATTTACCATCACTTTAAAAATAAAAAATAAATCTTAACCAAAAAAAAAAAAAAAGATACATTTGAAAAAACAGTATGAGTGACAAATATAAATATTATAAATACTTTTTAAGCCACAACTCTTACATACACACACTTTTATATATATATATATATATATATATATATATATATATAACAACAACAAATAAATACATAAATAACAACAAATATAAATATATATATATATATAAAAACTGAACAAAGTGCACTCCAGATTTTCAAAGAACATAAACCCTGGGTGCTGTCACAAAAGTGATATAGACAAAACAGAGAAGCACTCCAAAGGTCTTTCAAAAGAATAGTCACTTTAATAGTGAACGTTTTCGGATCACAGGGGATCCGTCCTCAGACGGACGGATCCCCTGTGATCCGAAAACGTTCACTATAAAGTAACTATTCTTTTGAAAGTCCTTTGGAGTGCTTCTCTGTTTTTTGTATATATATATATATATATATATATATATATATATATATACAGTATATATATTACACTGCATACTATATTGTAGAGTATCTACCATGTGTTTTGAGTGAACTGCTATATAACAGCTCTCCCCCTTGAAATCTGCCATTTTCTTGGGATTTAATGATTTATAACTTTTATCTTTCCTAGTATTTTGTTATAAAATAATCAGTGTATTATTATTATTTATCTAATATGTGCCATGATGTCACAGATTAATATATTTGTTTCTTTTTAGCGATAAGTTGTTTCCTGCCTTGGGATTTGGTGCACAGTTACCACCTGAGTGGAAGGTACTGTATATTTTTCTCATTAATATAAAATATTTTCTCACACATATTAACACTTTATTTAATTATATAGCTTTATATAAAGACATGCAAACTGTCATTTAATGATTAGACACTGGTCTATAGTCAATAAGCTTGCAGGCAACAGATGGTATTGTTTTCTCTTCATTTAAATTGAAACAGAATCTCGAATAATAGAAGACGATTCTATGTGAAAATAATGGAAGCATTTAAAGTGATGACTGTTTACAGTTTAAAGGGACATATAATGCCCAGTAATAATATGAGCCCAGTATCATGTTTCTATAAAGTGTGTCTTTAAACTTAGCTACTTAACTAAACTCCGAAGCTGCATGCGCAGCTTAATAAATGGAGCCCATTGTTTCTCATCTCCAGTCTACACAAAACCCTAGAAAACACCAAATATAAATTATTTCCCTGCATAAATGTAGTTGAGTACAGAAATACCCAAGACGTAAATATTTCAATTTTGACTATTAGGGTTTGTTTGAGGACTGCAAAAGAGAAACCAAATTCTAAGAAAAACATCTTAAAATGAATGTAAACTTCACGTCATAGAATAGAATTTAAAAATTAGTGAGACTTTCATTCATCAAATTTGTACTATATACTGATATTCTGAGATTTTTACCTTTTAATGCTATAACGATTAGTGCCTTTCCTCCGTCTGCCATATTGCTCAATTGCTTGACAGATGACGAATCTGCAATCCACTAATTGTTGTTTCCCCCGGGGTGTGATGTTTGTGAAAGGGGCTGAACGTGGGGGAGGGGTGGGGGGCGAGACAACGATTAGTGGATTGCAGAAGCGTTATGATAACAATACTTTAAATTACCATGAGAGAAATTGTTGGTTGTCTTTGAGTCAATTTATGCTGAAATATTTGTGATACTGCATATTTAATTTTATTTGATAAAAGAAGGTACTTCATTTCGTATCTTGACCATAATATCAACCTTACTTTTTGTAGGTATCTCATGAATTTGCCATTAATTTCAACCCATCAAGTCCCTTCTGTTCAGGTTAGTCTTCTCATGCATTTTAATATCGTTTAGTACGTAACTACTAATATCTAAAGCCAGATTAAGTGTTCAGGGATATTAATTAATTGGCTATTCCCAAAAACATGCTATCATTGCTTATATTTCCTTCAACTTGGTATGAAGACTTTTTCTTTCTAAATTACATCCAACAGATCACCTTTATTAATAGAGCTGAAACTAGAAATTTCTTGATACATACAAATAATCCACAAGAAAGGGGTTAACATTACACAAAGGAGATTTAGGGATATAGATAAAGACTCATATCCTGTTATATAGCCTCACTTTGTTAATAAGGGTGTTCTTACTGAAGTAATTTATAGAAAGAGAATGGAAGATAAAAGTTACAACAAAAATTCAACTTATCAGTGGTACCCAAAGACAAGATGGCTTCCTGCAGACCATACAAAATTATCATAAGTGCCTCTTTGAGAGAGAGAGAGTCTAAATGATAATATAAACTTGGTCCTGAGACTTGTTTTTTCCAGTGGGATAAAATGATTAACTTCTCTAGAGATCCAATCTTATATTGGTAAAGGATTATATAAGTGCTTTCACTGATTACTTTTCTTTCCAAAGGCAGAGAGAGTCAATGGTTTCCTTACTGTTGGGAAATACAACACCTGGCCACCAGGAGGAGGCAAAGACACCCCAGCCAAGGGCTTAAATATTCCTTCCACTTCTCCCATCCCCCCAATCATTCTTTGTCTTTCGTCACTGCTGATACAGGGTCCCTTCATACATCAAAATCTAGATTCTCTGAGGCTGACTGCGTGGAGATTGAAAACTTAGTCTTAGCCAAGAGAGGATTCTCTGAGAGTGTCATAGACACTTTGATTCAAGCTTGTAAGCCAATTACTCGGCGCATCTACCATAAAGTATGGCGAACTTACCTGCACTGGTGTGAGGAACGTGGTTTTTCTTGGCATAAGGTAAAGTTTGCCAGAATTTGATCTTTTCTCCAAGATGGTTTGGAGACGGTTCTAACTGCCAGCTCTCTGACGGGACAGATATCGGCCATGTCGGTGTTGCTGCACAAGAGATTAGCTGAGCTTCCGGATGTGCAGTCCTTTAAGGCTCTGACTAGGATCAGACCTGTGTTTAGACCTGTGGCTCCGCCTTGGAGTCTCAATCTTGTTCTTAGTGTTTTGCAGCAGGCTCCGTTTGAGCCCATGCATGTTGTTGACATTAAACTGTTATCTTGGAAAGTTTTGTTTCTGTTAGCCATTGCTTCTGCTCGCAGAGTCTCTGAGATTTTGGCTTTACAGTGTGACCCCCTTTACCTTGTTTTCCATGCTGATAATGCGGTTTTACACACTAGGTTAGGTTTCTTTCCTAAGGTGGTGTCAGTGCTTAACATTAATAAAGAGATTGTTGTTCCTTACTTGTGTCCCAATCCTTCCTCAGCGAAGGAACGTTTGCTTCACAATCTGGATGTGGTTCGTGCTTTGAAGTTTTACCTTCAGGCTACTAAGGAGTTTAGATAATCTTCATCCTTGTTTGTCGTTTATGCCAGGGTCGGCTCCAAGGGGGGGCTTTGGGGGGCAATGCCCACCCAAATGGAATGCTGTGCCCCCTCAAAACACAGGATTTGTTAAAATTTTTATTTTTAAATACTTTTACTTAATTTATTTCTTTCATGTAATTAGCAAGAGTCCATGAGCTAGTGACGTATGGGATATACATTCCTACCAGGAGGGGCAAAGTTTCCCAAACCTCAAAATGCCTATAAATACACCCCTCACCACACCCACAATTCAGTTTTTACAAACTTTGCCTCCGATGGAGGTGGTGAAGTAAGTTTGTGCTAGATTCTACGTTGATATGCGCTCCGCAGCAAGTTGGAGCCCGGTTTTCCTCTCAGCGTGCAGTGAATGTCAGAGGGATGTGAGGAGAGTATTGCCTATTTGAATGCAGTGATCTCCTTCTAAGGGGTCTATTTCATAGGTTCTCTGTTATCGGTCGTAGAGATTCATCTCTTACCTCCCTTTTCAGATCGACGATATACTCTTATATATACCATTACCTCTGCTGATTCTCGTTTCAGTACTGGTTTGGCTATCTGCTATATGTAGATGAGTGTCCTGGGGTAAGTAAGTCTTATTTTCTGTGACACTCCAAGCTATGGTTGGGCACTTTGTTTATAAAGTTCTAAATATATGTATTCAAACATTTATTTGCCTTGACTCAGAATGTTCAACTTTCCTTATTTTCAGACAGTCAGTTTCATATTTGGGATAATGCATTTTGATTTGACCATTTTTTCTTACCTTAAAAATTGACTTTTTCCCTGTGGGCTGTTAGGCTCGCGGGGGCTGAAAATGCTTCATTTTATTGCGTCATTCTTGGCGCGGACTTTTTTGGCGCAAAAATTCTATTTCCGTTTCCGGCGTCATACGTGTCGCCGGAAGTTGCGTCATTCTTTGACGTTATTTCGCGCCAAAAATGTCGGCGTTCCGGATGTGGCGTCATTTTTGGCGCCAAAAAGCATTTAGGCGCCAAATAATGTGGGCGTCTTATTTGGCGCGAAAAAATATGGGCGTCACTTTTGTCTCCACATTATTTAAGTCTCATTTTTACTGCTTCTGGTTGCTAGAAGCTTGTTCTTTGGCATTCTTTCCCATTCCTGAAACTGTCATTTAAGGAATTTGATCAATTTTGCTTTATATGTTGTTTTTTCTCTTACATATTGCAAGATGTCTCACGTTGCATCTGAGCCAGAAGATACTACAGGAAAATCGCTGTCAAGTGCTGAATCTACCAAAGCTAAGTGTATCTGCTGTAAACTTTTGGTAGCTATTTCTCCAGCTGTTGTTTGTATTGATTGTCATGACAAACTTGTTAAAGCAGATAATATTTCCTTTAGTAAAGTACCATTGCCTGTTGCAGTTCCCTCAACATCTAAGGTGCAGAATGTTCCTGATAATATAAGAGATTTTGTTTCTGAATCCATAAAGAAGGCTATGTCTGTTATTTCTCCTTCTAGTAAACGTAAAAAATCTTTTAAAACTTCTCTCCCTACAGATGAATTTTAAATGAACATCATCATTCTGATTCTGATGACTCCTCTGGTTCAGAGGATTCTGTCTCTGAGGTTGATGCTGATAAATCTTCATATTTATTTAAAATGGAATTTATTCGTTCTTTACTTAAAGAAGTTCTAATTGCTTTAGAAATAGAGGATTCTGGTCCTCTTGATACTAATTCTAAACGTTTAGATAAGGTATTTAAAGCTCCTGTGGTTATTCCAGAAGTTTTTCCTGTTCCTAATGCTATTTCTGCAGTAATTTCCAAAGAATGGGATAATTTGGGTAATTCATTTACTCCTTCTAAACGTTTTAAGCAATTATATCCTGTGCCGTCTGACAGATTAGAATTTTGGACAAGATCCCTAAAGTTGATGGGGCTATTTCTACCCTTGCTAAACGTACTACTATTCCTACGTCAGATGGTACTTCGTTTAAGGATCCTCTAGATAGGAAAATTGAGTCCTTTCTAAGAAAAGCTTATCTGTGTTCAGGTAATCTTCTTAGACCTGCTATATCTTTGGCTGATGTTGCTGCAGCTTCAACTTTTTGGTTGGAAACTTTAGCGCAACAAGTAACACATCGTGATTCTCATGATATTATTATTCTTCTTCAGCATGCTAATAATTTTATCTGTGATGCCATTTTTGATATTATCAGAGTTGATGTCAGGTTTATGTCTCTAGCTATTTTAGCTAGAAGAGCTTTATGGCTTAAAACTTGGAATGCTGATATGGCTTCTAAATCAACTTTACTTTCCATTTCTTTCCAGGGTAACAAATTATTTGGTTCTCAGTTGGATTCCATTATTTCAACTGTTACTGGTGGGAAAGGAACTTTTTTACCACAGGATAAAAAATCTAAAGGTAAAAACAGGGCTAATAATCGTTTTCGTTCCTTTCGTTTCAACAAAGAACAAAAGCCTGATCCTTCATCCTCAGGAGCAGTTTCAGTTTGGAGACCATCTCCAGTCTGGAATAAATCCAAGCCAGCTAGAAAGGCAAAGCCTGCTTCTAAGTCCACATGAAGGTGCGGCCCTCATTCCAGCTCAGCTGGTAGGGGGCAGGTTACGTTTTTTCAAGGAAATTTGGATCAATTCTGTTCACAATCTTTGGATTCAGAGCATTGTTTCAGAAGGGTACAGAATTGGTTTCAAGTTGAGACCTCCTGCAAAGAGATTTTTTCTTTCCCGTGTCCCAGTAAATCCAGTAAAAGCTCAAGCATTTCTGAAATGTGTTTCAGATCTAGAGTTGACTGGAGTAATTATGCCAGTTCCAGTTCCGGAACAGGGGATGGGGTTTTATTCAAATCTCTTCATTGTACCAAAGAAGGAGAATTCTTTCAGACCAGTTCTGGATCTAAAAATATTGAATCGTTATGTAAGGATACCAACGTTCAAGATGGTAACTGTAAGGACTATCTTACCTTTTGTTCAGCAAGGGAATTATATGTCCACGATAGATTTACAGGATGCATATCTGCATATTCCGATTCATCCAGATCATTATCAGTTCCTGAGATTCTCGTTTCTGGACAAGCATTACCAATTTGTGGCTCTGCCGTTTGGCCTAGCTACAGCTCCAAGAATTTTTACAAAGGTTCTCGGTGCCCTGCTGTCTGTAATCAGAGAACAGGGTATTGTGGTATTTCCTTATTTGGACGATATCTTGGTACTTGCTCAGTCTTTACATTTAGCAGAATCTCATACGAATCGACTTGTGTTGTTTCTTCAAGATCATGGTTGGAGGATCAATTTACCAAAAAGTTCTTTGATTCCTCAGACAAGGGTAACCTTTCTGGGTTTCCAGATGGATTCAGTGTCCATGACTCTGTCTTTAACAGACAAGAGACGTCTAAAGTTGATTACAGCTTGTCGAAACCTTCAGTCACAATCATTCCCTTCGGTAGCCTTATGCATGGAAATTCTAGGTCTTATGACTGCTGCATCGGACGCGATCCCCTTTGCTCGTTTTCACATGCGACCTCTTCAGCTCTGTATGCTGAAGCAATGGTGCAAGGATTACACGAAGATATCTCAATTAATATCTTTAAAACCGATTGTTCGACACTCTCTAACATGGTGGACAGATCACCATCGTTTAATTCAGGGGGCTTCTTTTGTGCTTCCGACCTGGACTGTAATTTCAACAGATGCAAGTCTCACAGGTTGGGGAGCTGTGTGGGGATCTCTGACGGCACAAGGAGTTTGGGAATCTCAGGAGGTGAGATTACCGATCAATATTTTGGAACTCCGTGCAATTTTCAGAGCTCTTCAGTTTTGGCCTCTTCTGAAGAGAGAATCGTTCATTTGTTTTCAGACAGACAATGTCACAACTGTGGCATACATCAATCATCAAGGAGGGACTCACAGTCCTCTGGCTATGAAAGAAGTATCTCGAATCTTGGTTTGGGCGGAATCCAGCTCCTGTCTAATCTCTGCGGTTCATATCCCAGGTGTAGACAATTGGGAAGCGGATTATCTCAGTCGCCAAACGTTGCATCCGGGCGAATGGTCTCTTCACCCAGAGGTATTTCTTCAGATTGTTCAAATGTGGGAACTTCCAGAAATAGATCTGATGGCGTCCCATCTAAACAAGAAACTTCCCAGGTATCTGTCCAGATCCCGGGATCCTCAGGCGGAGGCAGTGGATGCATTATCACTTCCTTGGAAGTATCATCCTGCCTATATCTTTCCGCCTCTAGTTCTTCTTCCAAGAGTAATCTCCAAGATTCTGAAGGAATGCTCGTTTGTTCTGCTGGTAGCTCCGGCATGGCCTCACAGGTTTTGGTATGCGGATCTTGTCCGGATGGCTTCTTGCCAACCGTGGACTCTTCCGTTAAGACCAGACCTTCTGTCACAAGGCCCTTTTTTCCATCAGGATCTGAAATCCTTAAATTTAAAGGTATGGAGATTGAACGCTTGATTCTTGGTCAAAGAGGTTTCTCTGACTCCGTGATTAATACTATGTTACAGGCTCGTAAATCTGTATCTCGAGAGATATATTATAGAGTCTGGAAGACTTATATTTCTTGGTGTCTTTCTCATCATTTTTCTTGGCATTCTTTTAGAATACCGAGAATTTTACAGTTTCTTCAGGATGGTTTAGATAAGGGTTTGTCCGCAAGTTCTTTGAAAGGACAAATCTCTGCTCTTTCTGTTCTTTTTCACAGAAAGATTGCTATTCTTCCTGATATTCATTGTTTTTGTACAAGCTTTGGTTCGTATAAAACCTGTCATTAAGTCAATTTCTCCTCCTTGGAGTTTGAATTTGGTTCTGGGAGCTCTTCAAGCTCCTCCGTTTGAACCTATGCATTCATTGGACATTAAATTACTTTCTTGGAAAGTTTTGTTCCTTTTGGCCATCTCTTCTGCTAGAAGAGTTTCTGAATTATCTGCTCTTTCTTGTGAGTCTCCTTTTCTGATTTTTCATCAGGATAAGGCGGTGTTGCGAACTTCTTTTGAATTTTTACCTAAAGTTGTGAATTCCAACAACATTAGTAGAGAAATTGTGGTTCCTTCATTATGTCCTAATCCTAAGAATTCTAAGGAGAAATCGTTGCATTCTTTGGATGTTGTTAGAGCTTTGAAATATTATGTTGAAGCTACGAAATCTTTCCGTAAGACTTCTAGTCTATTTGTTATCTTTTCCGGTTCTAGGAAAGGCCAGAAAGCTTCTGCCATTTCTTTGGCATCTTGGTTGAAATCTTTAATTCATCTTGCCTATGTTGAGTCGGGTAAAATTCCGCCTCAGAGAATTACAGCTCATTCTACTAGGTCAGTATCTACTTCCTGGGCGTTTAGGAATGAAGCTTCGGTTGACCAGATCTGCAAAGCAGCAACTTGGTCCTCTTTGCATACTTTTACTAAATTCTACCATTTTGATGTATTTTCTTCTTCTGAAGCAGTTTTTGGTAGAAAAGTACTTCAGGCAGCGGTTTCAGTTTGAATCTTCTGCTTATGTTTTTCGTTAAACTTTATTTTGGGTGTGGATTATTTTCAGCAGGAATTGGCTGTCTTTATTTTATCCCTCCCTCTCTAGTGACTCTTGTGTGGAAAGATCCACATCTTGGGTAGTCATTATCCCATACGTCACTAGCTCATGGACTCTTGCTAATTACATGAAAGAAAACATAATTTATGTAAGAACTTACCTGATAAATTCATTTCTTTCATATTAGCAAGAGTCCATGAGGCCCGCCCTTTTTTTGTGGTGGTTATGATTTTGTATAAAGCACAATTATTCCAATTCCTTATTTTATATGCTTTCGCACTTTTTTATCACCCCACTTCTTGGCTATTCGTTAAACTGAATTGTGGGTGTGGTGAGGGGTGTATTTATAGGCATTTTGAGGTTTGGGAAACTTTGCCCCTCCTGGTAGGAATGTATATCCCATACGTCACTAGCTCATGGACTCTTGCTAATATGAAAGAAATGAATTTATCAGGTAAGTTCTTACATAAATTATGTTTTTTATTTTTTTGCCCCGCAACTTTTCTGCGGGCGGGGCCCTTGTGCACGCTCAAATGTCACAATGTGCAGTCATTCAGGTCTCAGACTCTCAGCCCATTGCTTCAGCTCATCAAAAATAGATTCATTGGTGCAGCTCAGCCATAAGCTTTTCCTATTGACTGGCTGCTTTTGGCGCGCACATTTGCTCTGAGTCTGAGCCCTGACTGCACGCAGACAGCCATGCTGGAGCAGAGGAATTTTAGGAAACAGGCATCAACAGATGATAAGGTAAGAGCTATTATTAGCCTCCCTCCCCAAGTCCTCTAATACTCCCTCCTGCTTAGCTGAATGCGTGCCTGTCAGTGTCATTACTTATTTAGTGCGGGTCACAGCCGGTCACCCTCCCTGCCTGCACTTACTAACAGATCCACGGAAACCAAAGAAAATAAACAAACAGAGGGCGGGGGAGTGGGACAGATACAACAAATATGGGATCGATCCCATATTTGTTGTATCTGTCCCACTCCCCCGCCCTCTTGTTTGTTTATTTTCTTTGGTTTCTGTTCCTGAGTGCCTCTCTATCACTGCTCTCCCGACTCCAGTCCTCTCTGGTATTGCTGGTGGTGTGCCCTGAGCGAGGTGCTGCCTAGAATCATGTGTATTGAGCTCAGCAGGTCTAAGCTTTGGTATGTGGGTCCTGTTTCTTTCCTGTGTATAGCTGTTCTTTTCTCCCATTACTATCAGGGCATAGTTCTCTCTCTCTGTGACCATCTGATGTCAGGTAACTGTGTTGCCTTTTACAAGCAGCCCCTGCCTCTGTATAATGTAAATCCACTTATTAATTTCAGTACTAATTGTCTTCAGTAGTTACTTTCACTTCTCTGCAGTCTCCTTTTAATAAGAAATCACTATATGTTATTATGGAGATCTCACATTGCTTTGTCTATGTGCTATCTGTGCTCAGGGCAGTCTCTTGTTATCATACTATGTGCTGTCTGTGCTCAGGGCAGTCTCTTGTTATCACACTATGTGCTGTCTGTGCTCAGGGCAGTCTCTTGTTATCACACTATGTGATGTCTGTGCTCAGGGCAGTCTCTTGTTATCACACTATGTGCTGTATGTGCTCAGGTCAGTCTCTTGTTATCATACTATGTGCTGTCTGTGCTCAGGGCAGTCTCTTGTTATCATACTATGTGCTGTCTGTGCTCAGGGCAGTCTCTTGTTATCATACTATGTGCTGTCTGTGCTCAGGGCAGTCTCTTGTTATCATACTATGTGCTGTCTGTGCTCAGGGCAGTCTCTTGTTATCATACTATGTGCTGTCTGTGCTCAGGGCAGTCTCTTGTTATCAATGTTACTATGTGCTGTCTGTGCTCAGGGCAGTCTCTTGTTATCACACTATGTGCTGTCTGTGCTCATGGCAGTCTCTTGTTATCAATGTTACTATGTGCTGTCTGTGCTTAGGGCAGTCTCTTGTTATCACACTATGTGCTGTCTGTGCTCAGGGCAGTCTCTTGTTATCAATGTTACTATGTGCTGTCTGTGCTCAGGGCAGTCTCTTGTTATCACACTATGTGCTGTCTGTGCTCAGGGCAGTCTCTTGTTATCAATGTTACTATGTGCTGTCTGTGCTCAGGGCAGTCTCTTGTTATCACACTATGTGCTGTCTGTGCTCAGGGCAGTCTCTTGTTATCACACTATGTGCTGTCTGTGCTCAGGGCAGTCTCTTGTTATCACACTATGTGCTGTCTCTGTTACCCCCAGCCCAGCTATGTAAGGCAAGTTAATGAGTTCCAGCTCTCCCTCTCCTCTGTTGCAAACTTTCCTTCCACATGCAAGGGCTTAGGGCTAATTCAAAAAACAAAATAAAACATTGCAGGCTGACTTCATCCCATATCCCATTTATATGAATTTAATTTTAATGTCTTGTTCTGGTATTTATTGGTTAGAAAGTTGGTTCCTAAATAATAACAAAAAAGCATAAGCATTGCTATAGTACACTGTGATCTAATAGGGATGTTACGTGTCAGCTCTAAGGTTTGTTAAAGGTATCAGGAATTTGCCATTTACTGTATGTGCTTGAATACATAACTGTGTGCAGCTTGGCTCATTATATTGCCTGTAGGATGTATGTGCACATACCTGTGTTATTCATGTGTCCTATTGCTTGTGTGTGCTGTCAGCTGATGGATTGGATGCCATTTCATTATTATTGAGAGTCTGAATTGCTTGACATGTTTTGTTAGTGACACTCGGAAATGCTTTTAATGCAGCTGAATAAACAATAAACACATCCTAACAATTTGTCTTGCAAGGCCATAAACTGTCTTTATATATATATATATATATATATATATATTCTCATATCTAATCTACAAAATTTCCAGTACCTGAAAACCTAGTATCCTCACTGCTATTGCAAACAAAGGAGTTAATTGCATTGGGGGTTTGGGGTGCATAGCTGTTTAGGGGACATGATTGAGATTTGAGAATACGTTTAAGGGTTTTGGATCATGGTGATTAAGGGGTAAATTGTTTTTAAGGAGCTATTGCACTGGGGGTCTCATGTTTAATGGCTCTGTTTTAGTGCACTGCATAGGATTTAGACTGCATTCTTCTACCTAGGGATTTAGCACTTATTCTCCAAATGTTAATAGTGGGGGATAAGCCAGCCAGAAGCTACACTTTCCTGCAGAATATGTAGGTCTGCTCTTATTTTGACTCTCATACATGCTTTGTAAATGCGCGCCCCCTCGTGAAAAAAAAATGCCCCCCCATTTCATTTGTTCTGGAGTGTCATCCGCTTAGCTTACGAGACAGCGGGACAGCAGCCTCCTGATAGGATAAAAGCTCATTCCACTAGAGCAGTTGCTTCTTCCTGGGCTTTTAAGAATGAAGCCTCTATGATTTAGATTTGTTAGGCGGCTACCTGGTCCTCCTTACATACTTTTCTAAATTTTACATTTTTATATGTTTGCTTTAGGTGAAGCAGCTTTTGGGAGAAAGATGTTGCAGGCTGTTGTGCCCTCAGATTAGTGTCGCCTTTTTTTGTTATTCCCTCCCGTTAATCCTTCAGTGTCCTCTCTAGCTTGGGTATTGTTTTCCAACAGTAAGAAATAAAGTCATGGACTCTCCCTGCCTTTGGAAAGAAAACTAAATTTCTGCTTACCAGATTAATTTACTTTCTTTCCTGGTCGGGAGAGTCCATGACCCCGCCTGTAAGCTTTTTCTTGGGCGGCTCCCTTTTTTGTTTTTCTTCTGGCACCTTTATACCCTGATGATTCTCCTACTTTTCCTTGTTCCCTCGACCGAATGACTGGGGGGATGGGGAAGTGGGAGGGATATTTAAGCCTTTGGCTGGGGTGTCTTTTCCTCCTCCTGGAGGCCAGGTGTTGTATTTCCCAACAGCAAGGAATTAAGTCGTGGACTCTCCCTGCCAGAAAAGAAAGGAATTTATCTGGTATGCATACATTTTGTTTTTTATGGATTCTTTAAAGAGACATTCTAGCAAAAATATAATGCTGTATTTCATTATTTTATTTCTCCTGTTAAGTGTGATCAGTCCACGGGTCATCATTACTTCTGGGATATTAACTCCTCCCCAACAGGAAGTGCAAGAGGATCACCCAGCAGAGCTGCTATATAGCTCCTCCCCTCTACGTCACACCCAGTCATTCTCTTGCACCCAACTAATAGATAGGATGTGTGAGAGGACTGTGGTGATTTTACTTAGTTTTTATGACTTCAATCAAAAGTTTGTTATTTTAAAACAGCACCGGAGCGTGTTGTTCATTCTCAGGGGGGAATTTGAAGAAGAATCTACCTGAGTTTCTATATGATTTTAACCGGAGTAGTTAAGATCATGTTGCTGTTCTCGGCCATCTGAGGGGTGAGGTATACTTCAGATCAGGGGACAGCGGGCAGGGTCACCTGCAAAGAGGTATGTAGCAGCTTATTATTTTCTAAGAATGGAATTGATTAGAAAATACTGCAAATACCTATATAAAGTAAGTTCAGCCTTAAATGCAGTAGTAGCAACTGGTATCAGGCTGTCATGTATGTATATTTTCACTTCAGTATTCTGGGGAATGGCACTTCACTGGAATGATACTGTATGAATAAACCTTAGCCTATATTGCAGTGAGAACGGCTAGCAGTAGGTTTCTGTGACAATTTATTATCAGGTTAAACGTTTTGCTGGCATGTTAAATCGTTTAATTTTCTGAGGTACTGGGTGAAAAATTGTGTTGGGCACTAATTATCCACTTGGCGGGCATTTTATTCAATTTTTGACAGTTTACTGATCTCCTTCACTGTTGTGTGTGAGGGGGAGGGGCTTAATTTGGCGCTTTTACTACGCATCAGGAATTCAGTCACAAGTCTGTTTTTCTTCCCTGCATGATCCGGTTCGTCTCTACAGAGCTTAAGGGTCGTCAAAAGTTATTTTGAGGGAGGTAATCACTCACAGCAGACCTGTGAGATAGTGCTTGACTGTGATAAAAAACGTTATATTCTGTACTTTTTTTTCTGTCATTTAAGGGTTAGTTATCCATTGCTAATGGGGACAATCCTTTGCTAAATATATATTTTTTCCGGTAAAAATTTGATTTTATTGTTTCTCAACTGTCATAACTTCTGTGCTTCTTAAAGGCACAGTACGTTTTTTTCGTACTATTGAAATTTAAATTGAAAAGTATTTCCAAGCTGCTGGTTTAATTGCTAGTGTGTTTAACATGTCTGATTCAGAGGAATATCTCTGTGCTATATGTGCCAAAGCCAAAGTGGAGCCCAATAGAAATTTATGTACTAATTGCATTGATGCTACTTTAAATAAAAGTCAATCTGTACAAATTGAACATCATTCACCAAACAACGAGGGGAAAGTTATGCCGACTAACTTGCCTCACGTGTCAGTACCTGAATCTCCCGCTCGGGAGGTGCGTGATTTGGTAACGCCGAGTACTTCAGGGCGGCCATTACAAATCACATTGCAGGACATGGCTAATGTTATGACTGAAGTTTTGTCTAAATTACCCAAACTTAGAGGGAAGCGTGACCACTCTGGGGTGAGAACAGAGTGCGCTGATAATACTAGGGCCATGTCAGATACTGGGTCACAGTATGCGGAACATGAGGACGGAGAGCTTCAATCTGCAGGTGACGGTTCTGATCCCAATAGAGTGGATTCAGACATTTCTAATTTTAAGTTTAAGCTTGAGAACCTCCGCGTTCTACTAGGGGAGGTATTAGCGGCTCTGAATGATTGTAACACCGTTGCAATTCCAGAGAAGTTATGTAGGCTGGATAGATACTATGCGGTACCGGCGAGTACTGACGTATTTCCTATACCTAAGAGGCTTACAGAGATAATTACTAAGGAGTGGGATAGGCCCGGTGTACCCTTTTCCCCCCCTCCTGTATTTAGAAAAATGTTCCCAATAGACGCCACCACTCGGGACTTATGGCAGACGATCCCTAAGGTGGAGGGAGCGGTTTCTACTCTGGCTAAGCGTACCACTATCCCGGTGGAGGATAGCTGTGCCTTTTCAGATCCAATGGATAAAAAATTAGAGGGTTACCTTAAGAAAATGTTTGTTCAACAAGGTTTTATACTACAACCCCTTGCATGTATTGCGTCTGTCACGGCCGCGGACGCTTTTTGGTCCGAGTCCCTGGAAGAGACTCTTGACTCAATTACTATCGAAGAAATTTCAAACAGGCTTAAAACCATTAAGCTAGCTAATTCATTTGTTTCAGATGCCGTAGTACATTTAACTAAACTTACGGCTAAGAATTCCGGTTTCGCCATTCAGGCACGCAGAGCACTGTGGCTAAAATCGTGGTCAGCTGACGTTACTTCTAAATCTAAGTTACTTAACATACCTTTCAAAGGGCAGACATTATTCGGGCCCGGTTTGAAAGAAATTATCGCTGACATTACAGGAGGTAAAGGCCATGCCCTGCCTCAAGACAGAGCCAAGCCTAGGGCTAGACAGTCTAATTTTCGTTCCTTTCGTAATTTCAAAGCAGGAGCAGCATCAACTTCCTCTGCTCCAAAACAGGAAGGAGCTGTTGCTCGTTACAGACAAGGCTGGAGACCTAACCAGTCCTGGAACAAGGGCAAGCAGGCCAGAAAACCTGCTGCTGCCCCTAAGACGGCATGAATTGAGGGCCCCCGATCCGGGAACGGATCTAGTGGGGGGCAGACTTTCTCTCTTCGCCCAGGCTTGGGCAAGAGATGTCCAGGATCCCTGGGCACTAGAGATCATATCTCAGGGATATCTTCTGGATTTCAAAACCTCTCCCCCAAAAGGGAGATTCCATCTGTCAAGGTTGTCAACAAACCAAATAAAGAAGGAGGCGTTTCTACGCTGCGTACAAGATCTGTTACTAATGGGAGTGATCCATCCGGTTCCGCGGTCGGAACACGGACAGGGATTTTACTCAAATCTGTTTGTGGTTCCCAAGAAAGAAGGGACCTTCAGACCAATCTTGGATTTAAAGATCCTAAACAAATTCCTAAGAGTTCCATCGTTCAAAATGGAAACTATTCGGACAATTCTACCCATGATCCAAAGGGGTCAGTACATGACCACAGTGGATTTAAAGGATGCTTACCTTCACATTCCGATTCACAGAGATCATTACCAGTATCTAAGGTTTGCCTTCCTAGACAGGCACTACCAGTTTGTAGCTCTTCCATTCGGGTTGGCTACGGCTCCAAGAATCTTCACAAAGGTTCTGGGGGCTCTTCTGGCGGTGCTAAGACCGCGAGGAATTTCGGTAGCTCCATACCTAGACGACATTCTGATACAAGCTTCAAGCTTTCAAACTGCCAAGTCTCATACGGAGTTTGTACTGGCATTTCTAAGATCGCATGGGTGGAAGGTAAACGAAAAGAAGAGTTCTCTCTTTCCACTCACAAGAGTTCCCTTCTTGGGGACTCTTATAGATTCTGTAGAAATGAAGATCTACCTGACAGAAGACAGGTCAACAAAACTTCAAAACGCTTGCCGTGTCCTTCATTCCATTCAACACCCGTCAGTGGCTCAATGCATGGAGGTGATCGGCTTAATGGTAGCAGCAATGGACATAGTCCCCTTTGCACGCTTACACCTCAGACCGCTGCAATTGTGCATGCTAAGTCAGTGGAATGGGGATTACTCAGATTTGTCCCCTACTCTGAATCTGGATCAAGAGACCAGAAATTCTCTTCTGTGGTGGCTTTCTCAGCCACATCTGTCCAGGGGGATGCCATTCAGCAGGCCAGAATGGACGATTGTAACAACAGACGCCAGCCTGCTAGGTTGGGGCGCTGTCTGGAATTCCCTGAAGGCTCAGGGATCATGGACTCAGGAGGAGAGTCTCCTGCCAATAAACATTCTGGAATTGAGAGCAGTTCTCAATGCCCTTCTGGCTTGGCCCCAATTAACAACTCGGGGGTTCATCAGATTTCAGTCGGACAACATCACGACTGTAGCTTACATCAACCATCAAGGAGGGACAAGAAGCTCCCTAGCGATGATGGAAGTATCAAAGATAATTCGCTGAGCAGAGTCTCACTCTTGCCACCTATCAGCAATCCACATTCCGGGAGTGGAGAACTGGGAGGCGGATTTCTTAAGTCGTCAGACTTTTCATCCGGGGGAGTGGGAACTTCATCCGGAGGTCTTTGCCCAAATACTTCGACGTTGGGGCAAACCAGAAATAGATCTCATGGCGTCTCGACAGAACGCCAAGCTTCCTCGTTACGGGTCCAGATCCAGGGATCCGGGAGCGGCCCTGGTAGATGCTTTGACAGCACCTTGGACCTTCGGGAGAGCTTATGTGTTTCCACCCTTCCCGATGCTTCCTCGATTGATTGCCAGGATCAAACAGGAGAGAGCATCGGTGATTCTAATAGCGCCTGCGTGGCCACGCAGGACCTGGTATGCAGATCTAGTGGACATGTCATCCTGTCCACCTTGGTCTCTGCCTCTGAGACAGGACCTTCTGATTCAGGGTCCCTTCAAACATCAAAATCTAATTTCTCTGAAGCTGACTGCCTGGAAATTGAACGCTTGATTTTACCAAAACGTGGATTTTCTGAGTCAGTAATTGATACCTTAATACAGGCTAGGAAGCCTGTTACCAGAAAAATTTACCATAAAATATGGCGTAAATACCTATATTGGTGCGAATCCAAAGGTTACTCTTGGAGTAAGGTTAGGATTCCTAGGATATTGTCCTTTCTACAAGAAGGTTTAGAAAAGGGTTTATCCGCTAGTTCCTTAAAGGGACAGATCTCAGCTCTGTCCATTCTGTTGCACAAACGTCTGTCAGAAGTTCCAGACGTTCAAGCTTTTTGTCAGGCTTTGGCCAGGATTAAGCCTGTGTTTAAAACTGTTGCTCCGCCATGGAGTTTAAACCTTGTTCTTAACGTTTTACAGGGCGTTCCGTTTGAACCCCTTCATTCCATTGATATAAAGTTGTTATCTTGGAAAAGTTCTATTTTTAATGGCTATTTCCTCGGCTCGAAGAGTCTCTGAGTTATCAGCCTTACATTGTGATTCTCCTTATTTGATTTTTCACTCGGATAAGGTAGTTCTGCGTACTAAACCTGGGTTCTTACCTAAGGTAGTCACTAACAGGAATATCAATCAAGAGATTGTTGTTCCATCCTTGTGTCCAAATCCTTCTTCAAAGAAGGAACGACTTCTGCACAATCTGGATGTAGTTCGTGCCCTAAAATTTTATTTACCGGCAACTAAAGATTTTCGACAAACGTCTTCCCTGTTTGTCGTTTACTCTGGTCAGAGGAGAGGTCAAAAAGCTTCTGCTACCTCTCTCTCTTTTTGGCTTCGTAGCATAATACGTTTAGCTTATGAGACTGCTGGACAGCAGCCTCCTGAAAGAATTACAGCTCATTCCACTAGAGCTGTGGCTTCCACTTGGGCCTTTAAGAATGAGGCCTCTGTTGAACAGATTTGCAAGGCTGCAACTTGGTCTTCGCTTCATACTTTTTCCAAATTTTACAAATTTGACACTTTTGCTTCTTCGGAGGCTATTTTTGGGAGAAAGGTTCTTCAGGCAGTGGTTCCTTCTGTATAAAGATCCTGCCTGTCCCTCCCGTCATCCGTGTACTTTTGCTTTGGTATTGGTATCCCAGAAGTAATGATGACCCGTGGACTGATCACACTTAACAGGAGAAAACATAATTTATGCTTACCTGATAAATTCCTTTCTCCTGTAGTGTGATCAGTCCACGGCCCGCCCTGTATTTTTATGGCAGGTCTAAATTTTTAAATTATACTCCAGTCACCACTGCACCCTTTAGCTTCTCCTTTCTCGTTGGTTCTTGGTCGAATGACTGGGTGTGACGTAGAGGGGAGGAGCTATATAGCAGCTCTGCTGGGTGATCCTCTTGCACTTCCTGTTGGGGAGGAGTTAATATCCCAGAAGTAATGATGACCTGTGGACTGATCACACTACAGGAGAAAGGAATTTATCAGGTAAGCATAAATTATGTTTTTTTATTATTTTTTTAACTATGTGTTTAGATGAAATCTAAGGCCACAAATTATTCAGTTTCATACTGCATTTTCTGCTTAGTCATTGGTCTATAGCTTGTCATACTGCATATTTGGTTTATTGTTTGCTCAAAAATACACAGTATAGTTGCGTCAGAAATCATGCACTATATAGTAATGTTAAAGTTTCCTCTTTCACCATAATCATAACATGTATTTAAAGCCCATCACAGTTTTCTATCAATAAGGCTTATCATCAATAAGTATCTCTTTCTA